>NW_020212373.1:0-1463 GCF_003070985.1 Temnothorax curvispinosus | reverse complement strand
TGCGCGATTGTACGGTGCGTGACTTTATGTGTCCAATAGTACTGTGTGCAATTGCAACGTGCGCAAATGTACTGTGCGCCAGTGAAGGCTTCTCAATCCGACTACCGAGCGAGAACAACAAGTGGCTCAACTTCAAGAACCACAGCAGGAAAGAGCGACTTCCCTTCGTGGTGTACGCCGATCTGGAGTGCGTGCTGCAGAAGACACAACCGGAGACGGAACACGCGTCATACGCCTATCAACATCATCGGGTATGTAGTATAGCATACTACGTACAGTGCTCGTACGACGAAACGTTATCGACGTATCGATTTCGTCGCGATAACGACTGCGTCGCGTGGTTCGTCGAGGAACTCAAAGGATTAGCGCATTACGTAAAGAACATTTTGTCCGACATTGTATGCATGGTAGATCTAACGCGAGACGAGTGGGAGACATTTCACAGCGCGCTGCAATGTCACATATGCGAAAAACCGTTCGCGCCGGATGATAATCGCGACGCGATCATTGCCACCTGACCGGGCGTTACAGAGGTCCAGCACACTTGACGTGCAATCTGAATTATAAAAATTCTCATTTCATCCCAGTAATATTCCACAATCTGTCGGGCTATGACGCGCATTTCATTATCAAGGAGATAGCTGTCGCGTTCGAAGGCAAGTTCGATGTACACTGCTATTCAATAATGCCTGGACCTCCGTTTGCATGGAGTGATTATTTCTAACGTGCTTATTCCCATTTATGTGAATCAATGAGGTTGCGCAGGTTATACATGAAAATAATGTCCCTAAATAAACAGACTTAACCTATGATAACTTCGCAAATCGTTTCTGGCCGTATTTGACAGTTGTGAAATAAAACGGATTGATAATGTCTTTTAAGTGTCTTTAATATGTATTTTGTAGAATATAACTTTTTACGTATTTTTTCTATATTTATTTTAATAAATGGATACTTTTGCTACTTTTTCATTTTGCTTTTAATTATTATTAACAATACTACACATAATCACATAATATTTACATTAATATTGCTATAATTATTTTATAACTTGTAAACGTTTACAAATTCAACCATGTTAATAAGTGATAAAACTTTATTACATTTCTTGTGAAATAATTAATAATATTAAACTTCAGCAACTTATGTTTACAGAAATCGGCTCCATTTTTGCGATCGCCGTTCTTATTATTGAAAAAAGGTCTTCTTGAATGAATTGTCGGGATATAGATTTTCTTTGAATGTGGTTGTTTGCACAAGCTCGCGCACGAGCCTGAACTCTAGAATTTGATGAGAAAGGAACAAATAAAAAGAATCCGTTTATTGAGAGAGAGATTGCATTTCGTAATTTATGTAATTTAGAAAAATCTAGATTGGGCAGAACTATACAAAGAATACCAACATTTGTTGCATAGGAGAAGGGAAACTGCCCTAAAACCTTCCCAGTATTCTTGAACAAAATT
>NW_020212372.1:561-1327 GCF_003070985.1 Temnothorax curvispinosus | reverse complement strand
GTGCAAGGTTAAGCAGATTTTATGTGAACTGCGTCCCGATATTCAATGCCAGTGTTAAAAATCTATAGTTTAAGTCACGTATACTACAAATTTTCAGGCAGTACTGACAGTGAATATCGGAACGCAGCCTGAGTGTGTCCTTGTGGACAAAAGAATCGAAAAGAATACGATTCGCAAAGAATAGCTTAAATGAAACAGAACTTTCCATTTACACCGTGTTCAAAATTCTAAGACTTATTTGTTTCGATTCTTTCGTCTAGGTATCAATATTGGTACTATCTCCGCCGGATTGGGGCAGGTTTTAGGTTCAAACTCTAACTGAGGTAATATTTTTCGCAATAATTTATTTAAATTTCTTTATAGCAATTTAATTATAGGGATGTTAATTAGCGTCAATCAAAATCATTTAAATCGATTATTGATTTAAGTATGTGGATTTAGTATTCTGGCAAAACTCAGGGCCATGTTGCAAGACCGAAAAATATTTAGTGCGCAGTTCACTGAGTTGGAATATAAAAATTCACACAGAGATATTGTTATCGAACATCCTGTCATGGTTTAAGCTCTTTGTTATTTAAGTGATTAAAAAAAGTTTCTTCAGCTACGAGAGCAAACCTGATAATAGGTTTTTCTTAAAAATTTAATAATTTTACTCTAGAAATAATATATATGTTTAATTTATAATTTGTCTCAAAATAAAATGTTGATTTTGAAATCATATAGAGATACATTTGATCAGGATGACGAATCCGATGATAGTCGATAT
>NW_020212372.1:0-461 GCF_003070985.1 Temnothorax curvispinosus | reverse complement strand
ATTTGTTTCGATTCTTTTGTCTAGGTACCAATATTGGTACGATCCCCGCCGGATTGGGGCAGGTTTTAGGTTCAAACTCTAGCTGAGGTGATATTTTTCGCAATAATTTCTTTAAATTTCTTTATAGCAATTTAATTATATGAATGTTAATTAGCGTCAATCAAAATCATTTAAATCGATTATTGATTTAAGTATGTGGATTTAGTATTCTGGCAAAACTCAGGGCCATGTTGCAAGACCGAAAAATATTTAGTGCGCAGTTCACTGAGTTGGAATATAAAAATTCACACAGAGATATTGTTATCGAACATCCTGTCATGGCTTAAGCTCTTTGTTATTTAAGTGATTTAAAAAAGTTTCTTCAGCTACGAGAGCAAACCTGACAATAGGTTTTTCTTAAAAATATAATAATTTTACTCTAGAAAAAATAATATATATGTTTAATTTATAATTTGTCTCAA
>NW_020212371.1:7419-10642 GCF_003070985.1 Temnothorax curvispinosus | reverse complement strand
AGGAAAAATAAATTTAGGATGGCGAAAGTGTCCTATATTTAATTATATTAGTGTTAGAAGATGTTTTAAATGCTGGGGCTATTACCATATTGCCAAGAATTGCACGAGACAAGAAACATGCTATAAATGTGCAGGAAATCATAAGGCGAATGAATGTACGACGGCAAAGAAGAGGTGTGTAAACTGTACTTATAAAAATCAGACGTACAACTTGAAGATAAATGTTGAACACGAGGCGCTAGATTCGGAATGTCCGACTTTTAAGAAAGTATTGGAAGAAGAGAAAAAAAGAGCCGGCTGGGAAGATGCAAAATAGCAACCACAGGGAGAAGCGGAATTACTCTGGTATACGAATGCACAAAGCTTCTTGGCGCATAAGGACGAAATTCAACATCAGATTATGAAGAGGGTGAATCCTGTGATTCTAGCGTTATCCGAGACTAGATTGACTGTAGAAATTGAGGATAGTGAGGTCAATGTACCGGGGTATAGTATAGTTAGATGTGATGCTGAAAATAGAAACACAGGAGGAGTACTGCTATATGTTAGGGATGATATTAAATTTAAAATAGTTGATAAGAAAAAGATAGTGTCAAATTGTTGGTGCGTGGTGGTAGAAATAAGAGAGAATTTGTATAAAGGTATGATAGCAGTAGTGTATCATTCGCCGAGTGCGTCAAATGGCGATTTCGTGAGATTTTTGGAAGATACGGTTGAAGATTTAATAATAAAGTATGACTGTATAGTGATAGGGGACTTTAATATAGATGTAATGGTAGATTCATTTTACACAAAGAAATTATTAACGGTAATGCAAAACCTAGGGATGAGGCAATACGTTGATAGTCCAACGAGAGTTACAAAAGATAGTCGAACGATGATAGATTTAATTTTTTCGAATAAAGAAATAAAGGTACAAGTGAATGAGAAACCTAAAATCACGGACCATACATGGCTAAAAGTAGAATTTAATATAAATGAAAATAGAAATAAATATAAAGAATTTAGAGGCAGGGACTATAGTAAATTTAATGTAGATGAATTTCTTAGAATAATGGAAGAAAGAACTGAGCAAGGTCAAGGGCTAGATATAAGCATAAGGGCGGAGAGATTTGTCAATAGTATAGTAAGTGTATTGGATACTGTAGCACCTAAGAAAAAGTTTAAGATTCCGAAAATATGGGAAGGGAAAATGTGGTATTCAGATGAAATTAGAATGGCAGCAGATAGAAGGGATGAGGCTCACAGTAGAGCAATAAACTCAGGTAAAGAACAGGACTGGGAATTTTTCAGAAATAAAAGAAATGCAGTAGTTAAACTTATCAGGGCAAAAAAGAAAGAATACTATGAGAATATGATAGATAATAATAGGAGTGATCCTACAAAAATGTGGAAAACTTTAAAAGAATTAATTAAAGGTGAGCAAAGGGGTTCAGAAAACATCGATAATGTAGATTTTGAAATATTAGAAGACATAGAAGAATGCAATATAGCTGATAAATTTAATATATATTATGTAAAAAGTATCAGCAACATTGTGCAATCTATTAGTAATAAGGGGATAGAAGGCACGGGTAGGAGACCTATTTATGTAATTGAGAATAAGGGAATTATGGAAAATTTTGAGCCAATTAGTGCAAGTGATTTGGAACAAATTGTTAGGGAACTACCACGAAAGAACGGAACAGAGGAAGGGATAAGTAGTGATATACTGAAAATGGTGCTACATGTGATAAAAGATGAGTTTGTAGGAGTAATAAATGATTCGCTTAGGACAGGTGAATTTCCAGAAGGATGGAAAACATCCACGATAATACCGATACCAAAGGTAAACAAACCAAAAAAAGCGAGCGAGTATAGACCGATTAATATGTTACCGATATATGAAAAAGTATTAGAGTTAGTTGTAAAAAAACAGTTGGAAAAATTTCTAGATGACAATGAAATAATAACCGAATACCAATCGGGATTTAGGAAACAGCAGTCGTGTGAGACAGCAATTCAAAGTTTTATCGAAGAATGGAAGTTGATAATTGAGGAGAAAAAAATGGTGGGGGTGTTATTCCTGGATCTCAGGAGAGCGTTTGAGACAATAGATAGGGTAAGATTAGTGGAAAAATTATATCAGTATGGAATAAGAGGAGTGGTACTGGAATGGATAAGATCGTATTTAAGTAATAGAAAGCAGCAAGTTAGATTCAATGATATGTGTTCTAAAATAATTGAGACAGTATATGGCGTGCCACAGGGATCAGTATTAGGACCTCTATTGTTTATTTTGTATATAAATGATATAGTTAAAATCTGTCCGGAGGGAAGTATATTTAGATTATTTGCAGATGACACGACCGCAAGTGTAACAGGAGAAAGTTGTGAGGAAATAGAAATAAAACTAAATATGGTGCTCGGTATACTTGAAGAATGGATGAATGTGAATCTGTTAAAAATGAATGCAGATAAGACCAAATATATGATAGTTAGAAGTATAAGGAAAGAAATAAAAACAGACATAATAGTAAAATGTTTGAATGGAACTATAATTGAGCGTGTCGAGATAACGAAACATCTGGGTGTAATGATCGATAGTAAACTCCGTTGGGAGAATCACTGTGATTATATGTTAAAGAAAATAGGGAAAAAAGTGAGTTTTCTGAACAGAATAGGAAATGATATATCGGCGTACACTCGATGTACTGTATATAAGTCTATCATAGCACCTCACTTTGAGTATTGTGCAACGTTATTAATTGGTATGGGTGACACATTACTGAATAGGCTACAAGTTGCGCAAAATCGAGCTATGAGGGTTATACTTCAATGTGATCGACGTACCAAGGTAGACCTGATGCTGCAAGCACTCCATTTTATGAATATAAAACAGAGATTATTATATAATGTATGCATTTTTATTTTTAAAATAATAAGAGGAATAATGCCTAGACAATTAGGTAACAAAATAGAAATAGTAGGTGATGTGAGTAACAGACAAACAAGACAGGCTGAGAATATTGTGGTGCGGTTTCGTAGAACGAGGGGCGGACAAAAGAGTCTATTCTATGAAGGTCTAAATATGTATAACGCCCTACCATTTGATATAAGGCAATGCGAGAGGATCGAACAATTTAAGCGGAAGTTAAAAGTATATATTATACCTCATGTAGAGGAATTATTGTAAGATTATGTGTTGTAAAAAATAGCCGAGAAGGCTAATAAAGATCAATTC
>NW_020212371.1:0-7319 GCF_003070985.1 Temnothorax curvispinosus | reverse complement strand
CTCTCTCTCTCTCTCTCTCTCTCTCTCTCTCTCTCTCTCTCTGAATTGAGCAGGTTTTTTGTTGCTTGTGCGGATTATTACTGCATCTTTTCTTCCTTGCAACTGCTGTCCCGGATATCCTGAGGGAAAGTTTTTCTTTCTTTCCAACCTCGCTTTCGCCATATCGATCTGGATCGACGTGGACTCTAGCTGCGCATGCTCCTGCTTTCTGCTGCCTCATCTCTGCGCTGTCCTGTTTTTCGCACCTGCTCTACGAGGTACCATCGCACGAGTTACCATCGAGTTACGCACGAGTTACCATCTGTTGGCTTCCGCACGTGCTATTGCCTGTTACCATCCGTGGCTTGAACGTATTACCATCTGCTTCCTACTGGATTGCCACACTGCGCTTCTTTTATGTTCGATACTGAATTAGCATAACGTGTCACCTATGCAGTGTTTCAAGTGTAAGAAGCCGATTGCGACAGCTTCGGTTGCATGCGACTGCAACAAAGTGTTCCACCCCGGCTGTATCAGGTCGTATTCCTTGACTAGATACGCCGATCATTGCTGCAAGGCCTTAGCCGCGTCGACGGAATTGCCGCTTACGCCGCTTGACAAGTGTGCGGCATCCCTTGATCCAATGGAACTTGCCTCTCCTTCGAGCACTCAATCACAGACTCATGCGCTGCTACAGTCGATCTTGACCAGGCTCGAAGAATCTGAAAATAGACTTACTGCTAGGCTCGACGAATCGGACGGGAGAATCACCGCCAGGTTGGACGAGTCAGACAGGAAGATCACTGCCTTCATCAGCCACCAGGAGTCCGTGAATGCTGACGTTGAGCGAAAGTTGAACCAGATACCTGATGCTCTGAGAGTCATTGCGAATCACGCTGATCGTATTGCGGAGTTGGAGGCTCGTGGTGGACTGTTGGTCGGCTCCCAGCTTACCGATCGTCTGTCGTCTGCTGCATCGCGGGTCTCTCGAACGTCGGATATTATCATTTCTGGCATTCCCAGCATTTTTACTGATGCGCCTGATGTACTCGTTGCCGCAGTTTTTCGTGCGCTTGGCATTGCTCAGCTGGCTTCTGACGTTCTCGAGACTCGTGATGTGGTGCGTAGAAATGCGTCCGTGGCTCGTGACGGGGCCCCGGCCTCCGTCTCTGCCTCTGATCTTCGTGCCGACTCCGCTGGACGCACGAGATCTATAATAGTTGCGCTCAAGTCGCGAGAGATTTCGGAGTACATTCTGCGGGTTATGCGCCGTAATCGCCGTCTTACCGTCAGCGAAGTTTTCTCTGGAAGTATTTCCGGGCATATCTATGTCAACGAACTCCTTCCTGCTGACACTTACAACTTGTTGCGTCAGACGAGAGTTAGGGCTAAGCAAATGGCCTACAAATTTGTATGGAGTAGGGATGGTCAGATTTTTGTCCGTAAAGACAATGGTCTGCCTCCAATCTTAATAGCCTCGGAAGCTGATCTTGTGCAGCTTCACTGATCTGTGGCGGCAGATGTGGTTCCTTCTGCTTCGCGTTGCCTTAGGATTGCATGCTTCAATGCCTGCTCCCTTCCTGCCCATCTAGAGTCGGTCCAGGCTTTCATAGCGTCAAACTTTTTTCACATCATCTCGATCTCAGAGACCTGGCTGCACTCGCATATTTCTGATGACCTAGTTCGTATCCCGGGATATTACTTGCTTCGTGCTGATAGAGAGAGCAGGGAGGGGGGGGGTGTTGCTTGCTATGTCCATGACTCGCTGCGCGCACGTGTTTTGGCGGTGTCGCCTCCGTCCTTCTCTAATGAACCTGAATATCTTGTTCTCGACGTTCGAGGCGATGCATGCGAGCCTCTCCTTTTTACTTCGATGTATCGCAGACCGAAAGGTAAAAACTTTAGCAAATATGTTGACGCTCTATCCTCGGTTGTGCACAACTACAAGAATATCATTATTTCGGGCGACTTAAACTGTAATCTCCTTGCCTCAACATATGAACCCAATCACCTCAGAGACATTGTCACGCAATTGTCACTCCACATAGTTGAGTCGCAATCGACCTATCACACTCCTTCCTCCGACTCATGGCTTGACGTTTTCATCGTCGACAGTCTTAGTAAGGTCTTATCGTTTCGTAAGTCGGATTCACCTTTCATCAATGGTCATGACCTTATTGAGTTGACGTATTCGTTTGTGGTTCCGTCCATTGCGAGGCGTACTCTGATTCGCCGGAACTATAAGGAGTTTGATGAGCAGAGATTCGTTGAAACTCTTACCTCAACGTTGTCTTCTTCCTTTACTGTGGATTTTGGCGGTGCGGATCTCGACGAGTCTGACCTTGACCGCATCCTGGACACCATAGTCAAAGACTTCATTTCTAGCTTGGACAGGCATGCACCCATGCGTACTTTCTGTGTGACTCGTCCATCTGCGCCTTGGCTCACTGATGTCCTCGCTCGCAGAATTCGGCATCGCAATCGTCTATACAACATTGCTCGTAGATCTGGCAGTGTGCTTGATCTTCATATTTATAGACAGTACAGGAATGATCTCACTGAGGATTTGAGAAGAGCCAGAGAGCACTTTAACATGGCGAGATTAAGCACAATTGCTGATCCATCTAAGTTATGGCGTGAGCTTTCTAATCTCGGCCTGGTCGAATCGCCCCTATCCTCTCCGCTTAATTTCTTTTCACGTGATACTCTCAATGCTCACTATGCCTCTATCTCCAATTGCTTTCCTTCATGTTCCCTGTCTCAATTTTCTGACATTATCTCATCCATAGTGCCGAATGGACCACTTTTTGGTTTTTCCCATATAACCAGTGATGATCTTAGTACTCTTGTCTCCTCATCTTCCGTTTCTCTTGCTACAGGATGCGATCAATTACCACTTTACGCCATAGCTTTAGCTCGACCTTGTATTGGCAATCTCCTAACCTCACTATTCAATAGTTGTCTTAAACTCTGTCACTTTCCGCCCCTGTGGAAGCGAGCCATACTTCGCCCACTGTCCAAGGTCAAATCTCCAGCCTCTCCCTCAGACACGAGGCCCATTGCCAACTTGTGCGAGCTCTCCAAACTATTTGAAAAAATTCTACATCGCCAGATTACCGACTTTATTGAAGCTCACCATATTCTGGATAATCGTCAGTCTGGATACCGCAAGCGTTATTCCACCCAGTCAGCCTTACTTCGACTAATCCATGACATAATGTATGCCGTTGACTTAGGCGAGGTGCTTATCCTTGTCCTTTTTGATTTCAGCAAGGCCTTCGATACAGTCTGTCATTCTTTACTACTGACCAAACTCAGGCGATTGGGGTTTTCTGATTCTGTCCTCAAGTTAATCTTTTCCTATCTCACGGGTCGATCCCAGGCTGTTGTTGACCTTGAGGGTGTGCTCTCCGACTGGCTGTCTGTCACATCCGGTGTTCCACAGGGATCCGTCTTGGGTCCTCTCCTTTTCTCTCTTTTCATAAACGATATCGGTACCTTCCTTAGGTTTACTGAGCGTATTCTATTTGCGGATGACACACAGATTTACCGCAAGACTCCTCTTAGCCAACTTAATGTCGCTTTGCAGCTCGTTGCTCATGACGTAGGTGTCATTTCAGAGTTCGCAGTGCGCAATCGATTGACTCTCAATTTCAGGAAATCCAAGGTCCTGATTCTTGGAGGTAGGAGTCACGTTAGGCACTTAAATCTTGGTGACTTACCTCTCATTTCGGTTAATGGTACTTCCATCCCATTTGTCACTGAGACACGTAACCTTGGGGTCATCATGCGCTCTGATTTATCTTGGGCAAGCCATGTCTCGCACATTTCCAAAAGGGTACATTTTACATTGCATAAACTTAAATTTCACAAAAATTCACTATCATTTGATCTGCGTGTAAAACTTGTGACCACTTTGATCTGGCCTTTGTTAGACTACTGCTCCCTTGTGTATAACGATGTGTCTGACGAGCTCAACACCAAGCTCCAGAGACTTTCAAATTGTGCGGTTCGCTTTGTTTTTAATTTAAGGCGTGACGAACACATCACGCCCTACCGACATCAGCTGGGGTGGCTGACGGTCAAGCATCGACGCCTCTACTTTCTAGGCATCGAAATGTACAAAGTGTCTCACAATATGTCTCCTACCTACATCTCTGAAATCTTCACTAGTCCTGACCCCTCAGCCAGGCGATCATCACGTCTGGCTGTACCTCATTCTTTCCATGTTCCTATTCACAGAACCGAAGCATACCACAAGTCCTTCCATCTTGCTGGCGTCTACTTTTGGAATTCGCTACCTACCGGCTTAGTATCTGCAACGTCTGTCGCTATTTTTAAGACCAAACTTTATGACCATCTTTTCTCGCTTGAGCGTAATTCGATCTAGGGCGTCAACTTATTTCAACTTATTTCTTGTGCGTTTCTTTAGTTTAAGTCACATTTTATTCGTATTCTCATTTTTTTATTTTTACTTTTTCCTGCGTAATTACATCTGCCACTGTTATACTGTTCTTTTCTTTCTTTTTTATTTTTATTTTTGTTTTTATATCTATTTTTATTTTTACTTTTACTGTCACACCTTTGTATTTCTTTACTTGCCTAAAGTCTGTGACTATGGCATAAATAAACCATCAATCAATCTCTCTCTCTCTCTCTCTCTCTCTCTCTCTCTCTCTCTCTCTCTCCCTCTCTCTCTCTCTCTCTCTCTCTCTCTCTCTCTCTCTCTCTCTCTCTCTCTCTCTCTCTCTCTCTCTCTCTCTCTCTCTCTCTCTCTCTCTCTCAGCAGAAGCAAACGTGTGAAACATCGCTCCGTAAATGTGTTAATTTTTTATTGGTTTAGAAGTGAGGGAGAGTGTTAAAAAGTTGTGTAACGAATATCTGCATAGACCGGGGGTAGCCATGAGTGTTATCTAGCCGGAATATGTTGATACATAGACACGAGAACTGCATTTCGTACAGAGGTCATCGAAGCCTCGTACGACAGGTAGACATCGGCGGCGAACACAAAACGCTGACGTGTGAAAGTGACGTGTTAAAGTGACGAGTCAATTAACTGTCTCTGCCGATATTAGCGAAATGAACGAGGAATACGCCGAGTATCGATGCTCGGCATGTAAGAAGCCGATAAAAACGGAGGTGATAGCATGCAAGTCCTGTGCTAAGCTTTTCTACCATCCAGGTTGTGTATCTAAGCACAAAATTTATGATAGAAAACGCGAATTGGTGCCGTGTCCTGGCCCGTTCGAGAAGTTAATTATTAGTGATGGTGATAAAGTAGCTGATATAAATAAAGCAGTGGCAGCAGCAGGAAGAGCAACGGCACCTGCAAAAATGAGTCCGAAAGTAGCAGCCGCGAGTGGAACAGGGGATATTGATAGAAAAATAGATTGGCTTGTAAAAACAGTGAAAGAATTAAAAGATGAGACAGCATGTAAAAAGGAGATCAAGTCAATGGTAAAAGAAATAGTTCGTGAGGAGATGGGAAGCATTAAACAGGAAATAGAAGAATTGAGAAAAATGTTGACGCAAGGGGCATATGGATCGTCAGGTGGAGGGACAAGAAAATATAGCGATGTGTTAGAGAAAGGAAGGAAGAAAATATCTTGATTATAAAACCAAAAGTACAACAAGAGAGTGAAATTACGAAGAAAACAATTAAAGATAAAATTGATATAACCAAGATGGAAATAGGAATTACCAAATTAAGAAAGGAAGGTAAAGGGACAGTGATCTTAGGATGTGAGTCGAAGGAAGAGAAGGATAAGCTAAAGGCGACGGTACAAGCGGCAATGGGCGAAGAGGTCAAAGTCTCTGAGCCACAGAAGAGGAAACCAAAGATTAAAATAATTAATGTTGGTGGAGAAGAAATGAAAATGGAGGATGATGAACTGATAGATACAATCAAGAAGCAGAACAGAATTGGCGATGAATCCTGTATGCACCTAGTGAAGAAAATATTAAGAGGAAAAAGTAAGGATACTGAGCAAGGATCCGTAATAATTGAAGTGGATGAAAGCACTCATAATTCACTAATAAACAAAGGAAAAATAAATTTAGGATGGCGAAAGTGTCCTATATTTAATTATATTAGTGTTAGAAGATGTTTTAAATGCTGGGGCTATTACCATATTGCCAAGAATTGCACGAGACAAGAAACATGCTATAAATGTGCAGGAAATCATAAGGCGAATGAATGTACGACGGCAAAGAAGAGGTGTGTAAACTGTACTTATAAAAATCAGACGTACAACTTGAAGATAAATGTTGAACACGAGGCGCTAGATTCGGAATGTCCGACTTTTAAGAAAGTATTGGAAGAAGAGAAAAAAAGAGCCGGCTGGGAAGATGCAAAATAGCAACCACAGGGAGAAGCGGAATTACTCTGGTATACGAATGCACAAAGCTTCTTGGCGCATAAGGACGAAATTCAACATCAGATTATGAAGAGGGTGAATCCTGTGATTCTAGCGTTATCCGAGACTAGATTGACTGTAGAAATTGAGGATAGTGAGGTCAATGTACCGGGGTATAGTATAGTTAGATGTGATGCTGAAAATAGAAACACAGGAGGAGTACTGCTATATGTTAGGGATGATATTAAATTTAAAATAGTTGATAAGAAAAAGATAGTGTCAAATTGTTGGTGCGTGGTGGTAGAAATAAGAGAGAATTTGTATAAAGGTATGATAGCAGTAGTGTATCATTCGCCGAGTGCGTCAAATGGCGATTTCGTGAGATTTTTGGAAGATACGGTTGAAGATTTAATAATAAAGTATGACTGTATAGTGATAGGGGACTTTAATATAGATGTAATGGTAGATTCATTTTACACAAAGAAATTATTAACGGTAATGCAAAACCTAGGGATGAGGCAATACGTTGATAGTCCAACGAGAGTTACAAAAGATAGTCGAACGATGATAGATTTAATTTTTTCGAATAAAGAAATAAAGGTACAAGTGAATGAGAAACCTAAAATCACGGACCATACATGGCTAAAAGTAGAATTTAATATAAATGAAAATAGAAATAAATATAAAGAATTTAGAGGCAGGGACTATAGTAAATTTAATGTAGATGAATTTCTTAGAATAATGGAAGAAAGAACTGAGCAAGGTCAAGGGCTAGATATAAGCATAAGGGCGGAGAGATTTGTCAATAGTATAGTAAGTGTATTGGATACTGTAGCACCTAAGAAAAAGTTTAAGATTCCGAAAATATGGGAAGGGAAAATGTGGTATTCAGATGAAATTAGAATGGCAGCAGATAGAAGGGATGAGGCTCACAGTAGAGCAATAAACTCAGGTAAAGAACAGGACTGGGAATTTTTCAGAAAT
>NW_020212370.1:0-6453 GCF_003070985.1 Temnothorax curvispinosus | reverse complement strand
AGAGAGTCATAGTTACTCCCGCCGTTTACCCGCGCTTGCTTGAATTTTTTCACGTTGACATTCAGAGCACTGGGCAAAAATCACAATTATTCTGAAAAATATACTTGGTTTTGTTCGTCGTTTGGTTTTCCTAAAGTGCTACACATGTTTTGACGTCAACGGCTAAAAAAACATAAAACATTAACGTACTAGAAAATACGGCCGTTATTTCGTAAGCCGCGACAACGTTATATTAATATAACGTACGCACGTAACGTGGAGTTTAATCCGTTTTAGAATCTGTTCAACCTCTTGAGATTTCATTTATGTTATCTATATTTATTGTACTACACTGCTACTGTAGTCTGCACGTTGTTTTGTAGCTCGAGTTGACATACCGAAGGCTGACATAGAGAAGTAACTTCAGGATGTCGAAGAGGATGTACAGAAACCACATGGTACGTGACAAACGTTCATATATAAACTTGTTATTTTACTTTTATCTAACCGTGTGTGTTACGGTACTTCAGACATATTTTTCGAGAAGGCAGTGTGTGGAAAAAACTATGGATTTCAAACACCAACGAAAAGGAATAGCATGATACTTAAAGCCACGCAGTGTCGTACACCCAAAACCCTAAAAAGTTTCAAAACGCTTCCAGTTCTAAAACGTGTTTTTGAAAAGATTACGTCAAGTCCTGAAAGTCAAGCTAACAGAGAAAATGTTGATATCAAAGGTACAGTATATCTTGCTTCAGCTAAAGATTTTGCTGCAACGTATGGAAGAATCTATTTGCATCTTTTTACGTTCGTTTTCTTTTTGATAACCCGTAGTGTCTCGAAAACGGTATTTGTCCAGTGTAACGTCAAGTGGTGCGGAGAGCGTGTCGGAAGACAGTGACGATGTACCTACGGATACGGAAAGCAGTTCAGAGCCTGACGAAATTTCTGACAAAAGTGAGGATAGCGAGACGTCTGACGTGAGTAAGGAAAACGATGCTAGAAGGGGACGTAAACAAAAAGTGTCGAAATCTTTGCCGAAACCTTTACTAAGACGTCAGATACAAAGTACACCTAGAAAAACAGAGAGAGCACGTAAGATTGTTGCTTACAAAGATTATGTAAATTTACGAAAACTATCTTGAATATTTGGCAACGTCGATAAATAATATTTTACGTCAGATCTCGATGTATATTTACATACGTACGTTTTTTTTAAAGCACATAAAAACCGACGAGTACTTTGAATCTTACGCAGAAAAGATAGTTACGTCTGATCGTACATTAGGAAGACTTCGGAACGCTCGTCTTACTGAAGAAATACTGAAAGACGTATTAATAAATCAAAATCATATTTCTACGATATATAAGAAACGTATTTGTTCCGTGACAGAGACGCGTAGATCGTTCTTTTCTATGTAGCACGTTATATTGAAGTAAGTCATAAGTAGTATGGTTATGGAAAATGTTCTTTGATGGTATTTTATTCTAAGATGTATGTTATATTTTAGAGAAGGTTACAGTCTGTTGCTTTCGGGAGTAGACTCAAAAAGGACGTTAATAAACGATTTCCATACGGAGCGAGCAGATCATCCAACGTTAGTTCGAAATGAATTTTTTCCTAGCTTAACGTTGAAAAATCTAAGCGAACGGTCTCGTGTACGTACGAATGACCGTACGTACGTAAAAAAATATTTAGAAAAGCTATAGTATGTATTAAATGTCATTTCAGATACTCGATAACATACGAACGGATTTATTAGATTTAGCGTGCTCAGCGAATCCTACGGCGTGTTTCGAACTTATCGAAACGGTTATGAAAGATAATCCGGATGATCGGCTTTACTTAATACGTCAGAATATAGATGGGCGATGGCTGCGTTCGACGAAAGTTTAAAATATTCTTGCCAGTTTAACAGCCCGTCCGAATATCCATGTCGTAGCGTCTGTTGCGTACATAAATGTATCACTCCGTAAGTTACATTTCGTTTTACGCTAACGTGAAGCTGCGTTGTTACTACGTTGTCACTACGTATTTTAGTTTGTGACCATATAAAACGCGCAAAGTTTACATTTTATTGGTGGGATGCGACAACCGTCGTGCCATATCAAGCGGAAACTTCGTACGAAAGTTCCTTACTGGTTCAACAAAACAGTGGACTCGTGCTGTCTTCCCTCCAGAATGTCTTCCTGTCTCTCACCTCAAACGCTCGAACACGTTATTTACGTTTTATCAAATACACGTGAGCAACAGCAGTAACACGTTTGCAAGTACGTATCGCTCAACTACCGTTCTGTTAGCTAGCTGTACAAAGTACGTTGTCTATTCGTTGATGATACCATTTTAGGGATGCCGTTCAAGGATCTGTATCGAGCAGCACGCGAACAGTTTCTACGCAGTTTCGATTTGGCCGTAAGGATGCAGTTAACTGACGTTCGCGATCCGAACGTACTACGAACTAAACACACAGTTGACGGTGCTGAACATCTCGTTCGACCCCTCGATAAGGCTCTCCTTAAACACGTTATGGAACAGCATGGCGCGTACGTTCATTGGTGTATTTAAAAAGGTATATATATTTTTGTAAAATAGTCGATATACACGAAAGAAGATAAAGGACGTAACAGTTTACAAACTGTACTAAACTGTTACGTTCTTTCGTATATATATGTCCGTACGTTCGCGCACTTTATTTATATATGTAATGCTATACGATCATTAAAATTATTTTTTTATACATTTCGTAAAAGGAAATACATCGAACGGTGACCGACGCATTTTTTAGTCCGTCATGCTGCGTCCGCCAAATTAACCACGCAAAATATCACATTTTCATCCCGTCACAAGTAGTAAAATAGAGACGGTATCGCGTGGTTAACTTGGCGGACGCGACACGTGACGCGTTCATGGAAAACTTAATCTAAATGCTTGTGAGCGTACGTCGCAAGATTTTTTTTTGTGTAGTTTATTTGTATCTTTCGCTATCGCTCGATTGAAGCCGTACTCGTACGAAAAAAGAATTTTGGAGAACGCAGTCGCGTTCGTACAACTCGTTCTCGTATTTTCGTTACACTTTTAAATAAATAGTTTCTGTTACATTTGCACGCAAGTGTAGAAGTTCGCACGCTAGATATCGTTTGAAGCTAGTGTCTTAAAAATGGTATATGGTCCGAAATATTTCTTCGTTTCTTTTCGTCGTTCGTTGCCTTAAGAAACGTATATTTAGCGTATGTTACGTACGACGCGTACTCTTTTTTATAGGTTACACTCTGGATGACGTGTAACGAACACATCGGTACTGGTAACATACGATATAACTATAAATTTATATCGTACTTTGCAACATGGCGGCAGTATGAATACAGATATGTTAAGAGTGATATTAAAAACGTACAGTGACGTAAAAAATGTTGATCAGTCCGAGACGTATGAAAATATGTCACAGAAAACTTTGCTTTGTATACACGCTGACACAGTCGTGACGGCTTTATGTCTATCGTTAAGCACGCTCTTATGTTATAAGATATCCAAAGAAGCTTATCAACGTTCGTTGCGTCGCGTGTTACGTCGTGTATGTTACGTCGTCATAAATATAGATATACAGGGTAGCGGCGAACGCGTGGTACACGTTAACAATATCAATGTGGCGTCGCAGAGATCCTTTTGCCAACGATGGCTTGATCAGTCAAGGTGTTAACAAAACGTCAAGTAAAAACGTAAAATATTCGTTGCCGATATCCGATAACGACGACGAGAAACGAGCAGTCTCGAGCTTGGCGTCATTAGTCGAGATATAGTCAAGTGTACGTTCAAGTACTTGGTAGATTTACAAACGTATTTATTTCAAAAACCTCGTACAAAAAAAATTATTTTACACATTTGACTTGATTTGGTCGGACGATGCACCTTCGTTTTGCTTTGACTATACGTTCGCACACTCACCCTCTATAGAAAACATAGCTTACGATACTTTTACTTTTTGTCAACCCGTTTATACGTAATATTTTAATATACATATGTTACAGGACGTCTTACGGACGTGATACAGAACAACGAGCACATTTAAACATTTGAGGATCGTTACATCTGAGCTTCAAGTTTATGAATATTCTTTTGGACAAATATCTTACGGACGATGTTTTGAACAAGTGTTACTCGGAAAACATTTTAATATGTTTAACTCTTTCTGTAATACACCTGTCAGTTAAGAATACACGTTTTCGACGTCATACAAATCGTGTACTTGTAAAACTCTCATACGTGGAAACAAATGATAAACGTTGTAGACTGTTACATAACGTTTTCGACTCACGGTTGCATCTTAGACTATCTACGAAGGAAGAACGATATGTTTCACAAAAATGAAACGTAATAGAAAAGCCTTTATTCACGAGTTTTGTATACATAGTTCCCACGTTAAAGAAAAGAACGCATCGAACTAATCGAAGTAACGCGGAGGAGATGTTAACGAACGTCGTGGAGTTTGATGCCAGATCTGCATATATTTTTCACGTAATGTTTACGTTTTTAAAAGAACTGTTGGTTCAGTTGCACGATGCATCTGCAGTCCTGGCATTCACAGCGTCAATGTTAAAGCGGATATTTCGTTCTTGTGAAACGTACAACAAAGATATCGTGAACCTTTATCCCAGGAAACTACGTTCTTATGTACGTTTATTAAGACAAGGTTCCAAGCATCATACAGCACAAACACGAAAATATGTATTACAAACTATGAAACAAATCTACACGGAAACGAAGGATGTTCCGTTAATTTTTATGTCCCACTTTCTTGAGTGGCTAGAATGTTTTGCAACTTATATCACTACGACGATGTAAAGTTAACGAAAAAAAAATACGATGATACGACTACTTTGTCGTTTAATACTGTCTACGTACGCGTACGTCGTGTCGACGTACGTCGAAAAAAGTTTATATATCATAGTTTTACGTTCTTTTTTATATAGATCGAGATACATGTACGAAGTTATATTTTTTAAAAACGTACTCAAGTATACGTTAAATATAGGTCCTCGTTCGTATCGTGTGCTACAACGCAACGGCTGAAATGTTTCTATTAAAAAAAAGTGCGAACGCGTGATATCCTGAAACTTTATAAACGTCATACTACAAAGGCGTAAAAATGTGCGTAGTAAATAATATACGACGCACTATGAAGCGACGTTATTTTTAAGGCTTAGTTTTCGGAGCGTTTGTAACGTATATACAGAGAGCTCGACGCGATCACGTCATCTAATATACCTGCGTTATTTTTTCGTTCGTTTAGTCTAGCTAAAGCATTTCTTGCAAGTTTTAACATGTACGAAAAATCTTAGACCGTCGGTTACACGTAAAGTAAAGACGTTTATATCTAAAATCATTTAACGTGACATTCTGTGAACGTTTTCTCTACGTTTGTTCTTTGACATAGCGATGATCGTTTATATCTTTAAATATTTGTTTGATTTTTTAATACGTTTATTTCTCGCTGTGCAGTCGTTTTCATTTTTCGATTCATACCAAGTCAACCTTTACATTCGACATACTTTTTATACGTTTAACTGTCGTTGCTTGAGTGACATGTTTAAGGAATATTTATGAGAGGCGTGTACGAAGAAACGGGCGTTCATACGTTAAAAAATATAGCGTTCTGTACGTCGTACGTTAAAACTTTCAACGTAGTAAAACTTGATCGTAGAGTTGAAGAACGGGACAGTATGAAAGAAAAACAGAGAAAGCAACATGTATTTATTTTAAGAACCGTCTACACAAGCCGTAAAGAGTATGCAGTAAGATGTAAGCTGTAAACCATGCTCACGCACAGTCGCGTCGTCTTAACGTATAAAAATCCCCGTAGTCACGAGCTTACTGCTTACGTTTTACTGCGTACTCTTACGACTCGTGTAAACAGTCCTTAAAATTTTCTCTGTTGGAGGCCGTTGTTCACCGTTTGTCTCTCTCTCTGTGTTTTCTAATAAAGAACCCCACACAAAACCACGGGAAAAGTGACCCCAGTCACGGTGATTTAAGTTTTAACATACGGAAGTACAAATTGACCTAATCAAAAGTCTCACGGGCTGCAACATCAGAAACGAAATACGTTCCGAGATACTTGGTCTCAAAGTGTTGAACGCGACAATGATGGTTTATAACGGAAAAATCTCACGAAATGTCGGTATATCTTCAAACATGCTGACCATCCTAAAACTGTCTGCGACATATCAGAAAAACCTTCAAACGTGTTGCAAAGCTTTGAAAATGGGACTTTTTTATTTCAAAACTTCAACCACGTTGACTGGGACTACTTTTTCCGTGGTTTTATGCGGAATCCTTTATGTTTGGGATAAAATATCTCTTTTGGTTTTTTTTCATGACGACGATATGATATACGTTTTTAATTTTAAATAGTAAGGAAGCGACCGTCGTAAAATAAAACGAACGGCAAGATCGATCGACACTTTCGTGACAGACGG
>NW_020212369.1:0-7848 GCF_003070985.1 Temnothorax curvispinosus | reverse complement strand
TTTGTTTTTTAATTTCTGCAAGGTGGGGGGGCCAGCTCAACAGGGGTACATGTAACGTGCACTATAGAAATCCCCAGAACTATGAATTCACACTAAATAAGGTAGCCTTAAGGTCATGCTTAGATGTGTTTATGAATCACATCAAGATATTCCCAAATAAGATCATCTTGAATAGGTACGCCTTGAGCGTTTGCTTAAGGGGATCCTAAAGCCGTCTGTAATACCGGCTTTTTTTCTTAGCACTAATCTTTTAATTGACTTTATAGAAATGCAAAATTCTTGTCTAGAATTAAAGTACGCATCAAAATCTAGGTCATGGTGGTCAAATTTATATCGAAAACAAAAAAAAATTAATATTTTTGTTAATTTTTGGTATACGTGACGACAATATTTGCTTTGTACAAAAATTCCATGATAAATATCCACAAAATTAGACCGGCATGACCTAGGGACAACATTTAAGAACAATATTGTGCAATTAGATCTAAGATTGAAAACCTAGAAAAAAAGATTACTTTATATAACTTTTATATGTGCAAAAGCACATTCAGGTTGACAGGATAAGCAATATTGCGTGTGGCAAAAGATGGCGCAGTAATCGAACAAAGACAGATGCCTCTTGTTAGACAAGGACAGATATAGATATATGACAAGAAAACAGAATTAGAAATGTTGACATTATCGACGTCGAGGAAGTTCAGCCTTCACTTTAGGATCCCCTTAAATCCCGCCTTATTTTTCAACTATGAATCTAGAGGGCATCTTAAGACGGTACTTAAGGCGATCTTAAATATAAGAACGGACTATGAATACGGCCCACAGCTAGGAAGGCATTAATGACGCCGTCTACCTGGCAGAAAAAATTTCTGTGAATAACTACAAAATTTGACTAGAAATAGAAATTTGTACATTTTTGTTAAAATATTTAATTTTTTATAGAAATAGTTATTTTTTGTAGAAATATTTACGAAATAGTACCACAAATTACAATGTTCTTAAATCAAGAAATTATTGCAAGTAGTATTTTATGAAAAATTACAATTTTATAAAAAATAGTACAAAGATCTACAAATTTTAAAAATTTAAGAAAAAACAAAATTTAAAAAAATTAAAACATCTGCTTACTTGCAGAATACTACAATTATTTATAAATGACTATAGAAATCTACTACAATTTACGTATCGTAAAACTATGCAACTTAGAATCTAATTCAGTTTTTAGTTTCTCATAAAATACTACAACTGCGTACAAATACTACACGGAGAAAATTTTATAGTAAATATTACTATGGTGTCGCACTAGCTGCGGACCATCGAGGAATTTTAAGTTAAATTACTATGTTTATGGTAAAAATTACGTTATTTTATCGTTTTTAAAACAATAATTATAGTATTTTAACTTGAAATTCCTCGATGGTCCGCAGCTAGTGCGACACCATAGTAATATTTACTATAAAATTTTCTCCGTGTAACAAATACCGATTTGTTTGTACGGCTCAAAAATTTATTACAATTATGGCTAATTAAAATTTGTAATTTTTAGTTAAATGTTACAAGTTTTTACACAAATCTTCCAAAGTTCATCTATTATTAATAACTTCTTAATTCGCAGAAGTCAAAATACTTATGTTTTTATTTTTGTATAGTCTGTTGTAAAGTCTAATAGAAAAATACATGTACATAATGTACAATTTTTTACCTATATAAATTTTTGATTCGTGAATGGTTGTAATTTTGCATACAATACTACAAGGTTCTACAGAAAACGACAAAATTCTTAAGCCTTTTACAACTCGTAAATTCATGAAAATCTACATAAATTTGCTTTTTTTAGATGTTTATAAGATACTACAATTTTACATGAAAATTAACAGACCTTCAACCAAACCAACCTTTCCATAGAAAGGTTGAAGGTTTGGTTGAAGATCGATCGCGGTCGTTACCTCCGGCGCCGCTCGGGCAAAAATTTTCCAAGTTCCGCGCGGCGTTGCTTTCCCTCGCGGTCGTTACCTCCGGTTTTAGACATGTGTGTATGTGGTGCTGGGTAAGGTTTTTTTTATAATAACTCGCTTTTTATGTTATAGATCAGTTAGAATAAAGAAGTTTTTTTTTCTTTTTGTAATCGCGCGGCGCGACTTTGGCCCAATAGGCCTATTTTGTAATGAGCCGGCACTGGTTTCTGACATTCACCCGACATTAAGAAAAAATTATATTCGTATATCCGATTCGAAATTTTATTACTCTTTTTAAACTGAATTTGTTATTTCTTAAGAATTTTTGAAAAATTATATATTTGCGCTAGTTATGACACATGTAGACTATATATAACACTTACATCAAATTAAGAAGTAGTCTACCACGTAAGACGGTTGGCTCACGATCTAGAGGTCCCGAGGTCTCGAATTCCATCAAGGTAAGTGTGTTTTTTAAGTACGAGAAAATATTTATGATCATAGGTTGCATCTTAAGAAACAAATTTAGTTAAAAAGTAGTAATAAAATTTCAAAATAAATATAATGTTTTTTTATGTCGGGTGAATTTCCTCAGAGAGTGTTTTAATTCTAGTATTTCCTTGTAGTCTACTGTACTCAAATAGATATAGAAATGTGTAGAATATCAGTATTAGTTGTAGTTTGGCGTAGTTTTACCGAAAAATTTATAGATCAAGATGCACTAAAAAAATACAAAAATTTACAAAAGTGTTCCAATTCTAGCATTTTCATGTAGGATTTTGTAGTACTTCTTAAATTCATGTAGAATTTAATAGATTCTGGCAACTATATTTTATAGTTTTTTGTAGTACACTTTTATTTTTTTTTAATTTTGTAGAAATATTTCTGCCAGGGCTGTACATAAGGAAATAGACCAATCCATTTTTTTTTGTGCATATGCTTATGCATCTATACAAGTTTGTCTGAATGGACCCTTACGGTTACAACTGAAATTTTGTTACGGGCAATGGCCTTTAGGCTACCAAGATCCAGTCCTCCCCGGAATGACGTTCTTTTCTTCTTTATATATTGTATAATGTATCTATTATAACGGTCCTGTTTCACTTATTATTATTTCTTTATTACGACTATTAAAAATATAACATTATATTTTTATTATTTAATTTAAACAAATTTTCTCACATAATTAAAACTTTGGAATTTCATGAATTTCTTTTTCTCATTTTCTTTCAATTGTAGATCTTAAAATCTTAAGAATTTTTGAAATATCTTTATATCTACATAATTATCAATCAATCAATGAAAAAAGATTTTTCTTACACATTAATCAATGTTATAAGTAGGATTTGATTCAAGAATCAAACAGTGCAAACGGAGACTGTCCTGATATGAAAAAATCAAAGTTAAAAAAGTAAAAAATTGATGAAAATTCTTAATGCAACTTACAACTACCACAACTGTCCGGCTCCAATTTAAATTTCCTTTAAGTATGTTGTTAAACACGAAAATCCAAAAGACACGTATTTTTTTATAAGGGCTCTAATTCATCTTTAGGGGGTAAAACACCCCTTCGAAAAAATCGGTTTTTCTCTTTTGGACCGAATATCTCCGAAACTATAAAAGATAGAAAACCTTTCCAAAATGGAAATTAAATGGCTTCAAAAGTACTTTAAAATAGTGACAAAATAATTTTTTTATTTTTAAATATACCCCTGCTACCAGTACATTTTTTTCAAAATTTTAAAAATTCTTTATTACCAAATAAAAGGTTATTTTTTTACGAATTCAACCATATATGATAAAGTTATGTTACGATAAACCATTTTCAAGAATTAATTACAAACGCCTCCGTATATACGCTATCCATGCTCATCCGTACTATGTGCGTAATTAATTATTGTCGAAACAATATAGGCAAATGTGTATGTGTATTATAATATATACAATTATAAAGCATATAGAAAACTATAAAAATTTTACTTACAACATTTTTTATATATCTTATTGTTTCGACAATAATTATTTAAGGTAAATATCCCTATGCCCGACCATGCTCCCTCTACCGACCACTTTGACGTGAAACGTTATTTACGAGGCTGCTGATTCATCAACACGTTGATTAGTAGAGTGGAAAAATTCCGGAATTCGTGCAGTACAAAAGGATTGTAACGTGCAGAGTAAGTACAATAATTAGATATATTTTTTTCGCATTTCTTGCCGCACGTCACTATCCACGCGTATTCTTAAGAGTGAGGTTAAGAATTGTCGGTCGCCTAAATAGTCCGTATTTTGTTCAAAATCCTTTTGTAAGGAATAATTCGAGCGCTAAATGGTTCGTTACAGTTTGATTGCCATATTCGGAAAAAAAATCAGTCAAAAACTGTCATTTTTTTTATTTATTCGATGGTCGAGATTAGACACAGCAAAACGCTTGCATGTCCCCAGTACCATACACGTAAACGTCAGTGTATTGTCGAACACTAAAATATCTGTAAAAAATATTATAAATTTTGTAAATTTTAAAATAATATTTTAAAAATATTATAAATTTTATTGTTTGATCATAAATGCTGTAGAGTTTATGATCGAAGTCTGCGTACATGACTATAATTTATTCTCTGCTACGCAGATTACATTACGCAGAGATATCTATAGATTTTTGTGACTAGCTGTAAAGAAATGAGAAAAAATTATAATCTTTTATGTTTATTTTTCGTTTGAAACCTTCGCTCTGCATGCTCTGATAAAAGGTGGTCGGCAATGGGGGCATGCCCGGTCAGAGTTGGGCACAGCTGGTCGGTAAAGGGGGCACGCACTAGTGCGCCTTTATTCTTCTTTATCTAGAAAAATATTTGACGGAATGGATTGAGTCTACGATTTTTGGAAAGTGCATGGATGAAGCTATCCACCAGTATGAAACTTTTTATCGAATTTATTTTCGTCACGCTTGACAACGCCATTCTTTTGTTTGGTCGGCCTTACAAGGGAAAGGTATGTACCAATACCCGAACACTTAAGCATAGGAAATGTACCAATACCTGAACACGTATCTGTGTCTGGATACCTTTAAAAAAATATAAATTTATGAAATTAAACGTTTGGATATTATAACTGAAGTTTCAAACTACAAGAAAAAATACTTTTATCTTTGATTTTAATTCGCGTTATACTTATAATAAGTATAATAAAGGTGTTCGGATATAGGTACATGTTCGGATATTGGTACCTTTCCCTTAGGTGTCGGGCATAGAAACATTTACCTTACGCACATAGTACGGATGAGCATGGATAGCGTATATGTATACGGAGGCGTTTGTAATTAATTCTTGAAAATGGTTTATCGTAACATAACTCTATCATATATGGTTGAATTCGTAAAAAAAATAACCTTTTATTTGGTGATAAAAAATTTTTAAAATTTTGAAAAAAATGTATTGGCGGCGGGGGTATATTTAAAAATTAAAAAAATAAAAAAATTATTTTGTCATTATTTCATTTTGAAGCCATTTAATTTCCATTTTAGAAAATTTTTCTATCTCTTATAGTTTCGGAGATATTTAGCTCGAAAGAGAAAAACCGATTTTTTCGAAAGGGTGTTTCACCCCCTAAAGATGAATTAAAACGCCTATAAAAAAATACGTGTCTTTTGGATTTTTGTGTTTAACAACATACTTAAAAAAAATTTAAATCAGAGCCGGACAGTTGTGGTAATTCCCTTAGAATATCTATATGGTTAACAGAACCTAAAATAGCTTATAAATATAAATAATATTAAAAAATTGAAATCTGTATGCAGAATTTGCGGTTTTTTTAAAAAGCTTATTTTCTAAAATCAATCAGTGCCATTAATTCAAAAACCGGATTATCTAAGCGACTTCAAGTTCTGCTAAAATACATATTATAAAGTAATAATTTATTTTTCGTAGACATATTTATATCATAATTACCTTTTAATGCTTTTAATTTTCAAACATTAATTTTTGTTACGATTTATAATCAGAAAAAATGCAAAAATATGAGTTTTTTTCAAAGTGTCTCCAGTAGTGTTTGGTATTATATTTCCAGATTTTTAATAACTTGTGGTACAGATAAGTTGTACTCTTAGGCTGATTTCACAATCAGTCGTATGTCACTACAAAATGTCGGGTGCATGCAAACTAATAAAGCATCCAACTAAATATACTTTATTATCATTGGAGAATTCAATTAAATATTCTATTTCATGCGTTTGCATGCGTTTATTGATTGTGAAATTGGCCATAAAAAGTAAGGAATCCTGTATGTACACAGAAACTTTTGTTGCGTGGCAAAAACTGATACGATAGCTAATTACCTTTGTTTTTACGGAAAAGTAGTAATTAAGTTAATTTGCTACCTCATCGGTTCTTGTCATGAAGCATTTCCGTGTCCTGTATGCAAAAGCCATAAAAGAAGCAATTGTTTTTCAAATGACTACAAAGTGTAAGAAAATTCTTTTTTTATTGATTAACTCACTATATTTTGAATATTATTACATTGAAAAATCTGAAATGCTGTTTAAATCTACCACGACATAAGTAAAAATTGTCTGCTATTAAATTTTTTCATTTTTTAAATAAAAAATTATACTTACGTTTTTTTATTATTTTATATCAAGAAATTTCTAGATAAGAAACATTTTTACGAAACCTGTTTGTATCTTTAATTTTACATGTGTTTAATTTTTTACATATATTAAACATTTATATACATATATCAAACACAGTTATTGTATAAAATACGAGATACAATTATCTAAATTTGATGAATTTAAAAGTGAAAATGTCTATTAACTCTAAATTCTGAAATATGAGAGTCAATAATAAGAATAATAGTTCTTGATAATTACGTCTTCACGAATTGTATCAATTAATTAATTAATTAATAGATCTAATTAATAACAATTAATTAATTGTAGGTATTAATTAAAACTGACAATATTTTGTAATTGATACAAGAGGAAGGATTTATTTACTACAAAGTGTAAAAATTCTTAAAAAACTTTTAATTCATTTTTCACATTTTTTTGTTTTTTCGCATTTTTAACAATTTTCGTCGATTTCAAAAAGGGTAAAATAACTAATAACTCGGCGCTCGGTCAGCTTCGCAAAGTTCTGACATCAATTTCATGCCTTCTTAATTATTTTAATGATACTTTATTTTAATAATACTTTATATAAATTTACATGTACATCTTACACACGTTTTAAGCAGAAATCGGTAATCCTTATCCGATCTTCCCCAAACTCAGAAAACGTTCCTTTAATGATACTCTATACATAAAGATTACATGTATAACTTGTCCACTTTTGCTTTTTAGACAAAAATCGGTAACTCCTTTACCGATCCTCAAAAAATTCAAAATTTTATAAAGAAAGAATCCTTTTACCGATTATTGCCAAATTCAAAATAATTTTTAAATGATACTTTATATAAAATTACATATACAACTTACATGTAACTTTTTGAGCAGAAATCGGTAACTCTTTCATCGATCTTCGCCAAATTTTAAAAAATTATATATGAAATTGGGGTAGAAAAGCCTGAAGAATATAATAAAGTTAGAAATAACCCAATATTTCAAAATTTACAAAAGTTAGAGCGACCACAGACATTTCTTAAAAAATTCAAAATTTTTTTAAAAAAGAACCCCTTTAATGATCATCGCCAAATTCAATACCAACCTTCCTTGAATGATACTCTATCGATTAAAAAAAAACAACCCGTATCTCAATATTTGCGGAAGTTAGAGCAACCACAACATCAAATCTGCACATACACATATATGTTACGGGCAATTTGATAAATTGGGCATTATGCATAATGGCCGAGCATTATGCATAATTCCCAATTTGTTCGGCCAATATGATTAATAGAG
>NW_020212368.1:0-4539 GCF_003070985.1 Temnothorax curvispinosus | reverse complement strand
AACCAAAAAACTCGACAAAGGCAATAAGAGCCCAGCGTGATGTTTGACCGCTAAATTTAATTCAATTTCGAATACAATAACGACGAACGTTTCGACCCTTTTTTGGGGTCCTCCTCAGCGCAATGATTAACAAAATTTTACATAAGTATGGTAAGAAACAACCTTAACGCCGCAAACATCAAGTCAAACGATAATTAGGGCGGATGTGCACTCCGACACGTTCCAAAGCATCGTCGTGTAATTTCCTGGTTGAAGTGCCAGAAAATTTGAACTGCAGAATGTCGTTTGTCATTGTGTAGCGATACCTGTGGACATCCGGAGTACCATCCACTCACAAAAAATGCAAGAGTTAACAAAAAGAAAAAGATCAAAAGCAACTCACAGATTTAAAGTCAACAATAAAGTCAAGTCGCAATGCTCGTCAGTCGGTTATAAAACTTATTGTTTTATGATGAGCGGTGAAGTGGATGTGTCTTACAAGCCGTTTCAACTGACAGTGACACGCACGATTCGACAATGTTATCAACTATACATACGGTGAGAGGTCAAGTTACAAATACCAATAATATAATGTCAAATTCTCGCAAGTCCCTACAATAACATTTACGTCACTTTACAAATACCAACAGTGTAATGTCAAATCTTCGCAAGTCCTTCGATAACATTAACATATGTTTCCGGTAAATTTTCCGTATCCGTCTGCAAATTAAGGCCATCTTTTTGTCTTTTGATATAAATCATTTCGGAAATCAAGCGTTTGCTTAGCGACGGTTCTTGGTCTAATATTTTAACATCATTCCACTTAAACTCATGTTTATGTTCTAATCTGTGATCCGTTATGACTGAATGTCCCGTACAATTCCTTCTAATATGCGAATCATGTTCCTTGATCCTCGTTAGTAATTGTCTCCCCGTCTGACCAACATAAGATGCCTCACAATCCCCACAGTCAATCTTATACACAACTTTCCTATGTGATGTACTCGGGAGAGTATCTTTGTGTACCCTGATATATCTATTCAGTTTATTTAAACTGAAGTACGAGAGTTTTACATTTAGATCTTTAGTTAAATTCTTATATTTTTCAGTCAACTGAGGGACATAGGGTATCGTGAAATAAGGAACCCTATCTATCGAGTTCTCGTCGTCATTATTGCAGCTATTGGAAAAAAGAAATTTTAATCGTTCCTGCATTACCTTAAAAATAAATTCTAACGGGTAGCAATTTTGTAACAAAATATGAATCACTAATTTAAGGTTTTTTTCGTGAAATTTAGGATGCGACAGCTTGAATACTCGATCTATTAAACAAATGACTGTTCCTTTCTTCTGGCAATGGGGATGCTGGGACAAAAAATTTAGATATCTCCCGGAGAAGGTAGATTTGTGGAACCAATCGAATTGCAAACGATTTTCAGTCCGGATCATCGTTATCTCTAAAAAATTCAACCTGCCATCCACACCCACCTCCATGGTAAATTGCAATCTCGGGTGAAAAGAATTGAATACCTCTAAAGTGTGAGTGCATTCAGTAGAAGGTATTGCCATTGCAATATCATCCACATATCTCTCATAGAAAGGTGGAGTGAAACTCAACAACTCAAGTGCCCTTTCCTCAAGATCCTGCATCACTATGTCCGCCCCTATGGGAGACAACGGGGAGCCCATGGGTGATCCGAAAGTCTGTTGGTATATTACGCCATTAAACATAAAAAAGGTTGATTCTAATACCATTCTGACAGCCAGAAGAAACTCCGATTCCGGGATCTTGCAATTGTCGGCAATGTATTTCCATCTCGATGAAATACTGTCGATAACCCTTTCGATAGGAACATTAGTAAAAAGGGAAACCACATCAAGTAAACCTACATTAACGCAGCTTAATGAAAAATGGTTTGTCAACCTGTCATCCACAGTCATACCTGAGAATATTCAAGGCTTGTTACAGCTAGGAGAAAATTTTAGCCTTCCCGGGGTGAATAAAGAAAAAGTCACTATAGAATTCATTAAAAATATTGAAAATAATGTAAAAAAATTTCCCGTTAGAACACACGCCACACTCAGAAACCGGTTTTCAAATGTAGTAAACAGCCTCCAGAATTACACTATACAAAAAAGCGCACATAACAATATGATGAAAAATCTGTCCATTGTCACTAAGAATTTTTTAGAAGACAATCCCAACTTGTTGCTAACAAGGGCGGATAAAGGAAACGTAACGGTAGCACTCGATAGGGATAAATACATAACCAAGATGGAGGAATTACTGGGTGATAAAGAAACATACAAGGTAGTTACTAAAGATCCCACTAGAAAATTAACAACGCGAGCTCGGGAACTTTTAACGAGATGGAAGAAATCAGATTTCATATCAGAGTCTCTTTATAGATTTCTGTACTGTAGTGATGGGACATTACCGAGAGCATACGGACTACCCAAGATACATAAAAAGAATTGTCCTTTCAGAATAATTGTTTCGTCAATAGATAGTCCTTTATACAATTTAGCTTCATTTCTCCACAAGATTATGTATAGTAGCTTCCCAAAAGGAAAGAGTCACATTGCGAACAGTGTAGAATTAGTTAAAAAACTTTCCAACGTTCATATCATGGAGGATCACACACTTGTATCACTTGATGTGGTTTCCCTTTTTACTAATGTTCCTATCGAAAGGGTTATCGACAGTATTTCATCGAGATGGAAATACATTGCCGACAATTGCAAGATCCCGGAATCGGAGTTTCTTCTGGCTGTCAGAATGGTATTAGAATCAACCTTTTTTATGTTTAATGGCGTAATATACCAACAGACTTTCGGATCACCCATGGGCTCCCCGTTGTCTCCCATAGGGGCGGACATAGTGATGCAGGATCTTGAGGAAAGGGCACTTGAGTTGTTGAGTTTCACTCCACCTTTCTATGAGAGATATGTGGATGATATTGCAATGGCAATACCTTCTACTGAATGCACTCACACTTTAGAGGTATTCAATTCTTTTCACCCGAGATTGCAATTTACCATGGAGGTGGGTGTGGATGGCAGGTTGAATTTTTTAGAGATAACGATGATCCGGACTGAAAATCGTTTGCAATTCGATTGGTTCCACAAATCTACCTTCTCCGGGAGATATCTAAATTTTTTGTCCCAGCATCCCCATTGCCAGAAGAAAGGAACAGTCATTTGTTTAATAGATCGAGTATTCAAGCTGTCGCATCCTAAATTTCACGAAAAAAACCTTAAATTAGTGATTCATATTTTGTTACAAAATTGCTACCCGTTAGAATTTATTTTTAAGGTAATGCAGGAACGATTAAAATTTCTTTTTTCCAATAGCTGCAATAATGACGACGAGAACTCGATAGATAGGGTTCCTTATTTCACGATACCCTATGTCCCTCAGTTGACTGAAAAATATAAGAATTTAACTAAAGATCTAAATGTAAAACTCTCGTACTTCAGTTTAAATAAACTGAATAGATATATCAGGGTACACAAAGATACTCTCCCGAGTACATCACATAGGAAAGTTGTGTATAAGATTGACTGTGGGGATTGTGAGGCATCTTATGTTGGTCAGACGGGGAGACAATTACTAACGAGGATCAAGGAACATGATTCGCATATTAGAAGGAATTGTACGGGACATTCAGTCATAACGGATCACAGATTAGAACATAAACATGAGTTTAAGTGGAATGATGTTAAAATATTAGACCAAGAACCGTCGCTAAGCAAACGCTTGATTTCCGAAATGATTTATATCAAAAGACAAAAAGATGGCCTTAATTTGCAGACGGATACGGAAAATTTACCGGAAACATATGTTAATGTTATCGAAGGACTTGCGAAGATTTGACATTACACTGTTGGTATTTGTAAAGTGACGTAAATGTTATTGTAGGGACTTGCGAGAATTTGACATTATATTATTGGTATTTGTAACTTGACCTCTCACCGTATGTATAGTTGATAACATTGTCGAATCGTGCGTGTCACTGTCAGTTGAAACGGCTTGTAAGACACATCCACTTCACCGCTCATCATAAAACAATAAGTTTTATAACCGACTGACGAGCATTGCGACTTGACTTTATTGTTGACTTTAAATCTGTGAGTTGCTTTTGATCTTTTTCTTTTTGTTAACTCTTGCATTTTTTGTGAGTGGATGGTACTCCGGATGTCCACAGGTATCGCTACACAATGACAAACGACATTCTGCAGTTCAAATTTTCTGGCACTTCAACCAGGAAATTACACGACGATGCTTTGGAACGTGTCGGAGTGCACATCCGCCCTAATTATCGTTTGACTTGATGTTTGCGGCGTTAAGGTTGTTTCTTACCATACTTATGTAAAATTTTGTTAATCATTGCGCTGAGGAGGACCCCAAAAAAGGGTCGAAACGTTCGTCGTTATTGTATTCGAAATTGAATTAAATTTAGCGGTCAAACATCACGCTGGGCTCTTATTGCCTTTGTCGAGTTTTTTGGTTAATTAAAAAATATATTTTCTTTTTTATTTAACACTTCTTCACATTCT
>NW_020212367.1:224059-237673 GCF_003070985.1 Temnothorax curvispinosus | reverse complement strand
TATTTTGCGCCAAAGGTGCCTTATTTTCTACTTTTATTCACGCACGCGTTCGTAGGATAATTCCCTACAATCACCGGCAGTTTCACTTTACCCGGCAATCTTCTCGTTTCACGGAATGGACGTGTCGATATCCTCGGCTTCCAGGTTTTGCCTTCGGCTCAGAATTATAGCCAGAATTCAACGAATATTCAGAGGCACGTGCAGCTGAGTTATATATAAACGAAAGCTTCATCGATAACGTTGAATTTGTATCTCTTATCCACTTACTAGTTATTGATTCTTTTTAGGTAAAAATCTCCATTGTAAGTCTTCAGCTGTAGTCGCTATATGCGTACAAATCGCGAAAGAGATTATCTAAAGTTATATTTTTAATTAGTAAGATAAAAATAGTGTAATAAATCATTCGTTTGCTGTAACGTCCGTATATTTCTTTAAATTCAATACTTCTATATTTCCGTTTCAATTCATGCAATTTTTGTTAGTAGCCAGTGAGCGTGACCAACTCGGAGAAATACCAATTTCGAAGAGCTTTTGTAAGCATGCACAGCTTCGACTTAACGTCCGAGCGATTTTTCTCGAGAAAGTTGTAAAAGAAATTTGCGCGAAAGCTTGTTTCAAGTTAAAAGAAAAGTTATTTTTAAAAGTTAGTCATTACGAAATGAAAATCTTCACTCCTTTCGCTTTGTGTTCATTTTAAATATTCTATGATTTTTTTTCCTTTTTTGAAAAAAGATTATACGTAATTTTAAGCAATGTAATTACATCTCTCTCAAAATATTTAACTCATTATTATTTATCAAAGCTGAATATTACTGCAGAAATTTGAAAGAGGCAATCTCAATCGTATCTTCTCATCTCAATTGGGAAGCGCATCGTTCACGGTATGTACCCGTTTGCAAATGAGACGATGATTTCCCAAACTTGATTCCAGCAAATTGCGCAATAACCAGCTTCGTGTAATAACGGACGAGACCTTAGTGGTGTTGGTTGCCAACGCGGTACGGGGGATGAATGCGCAGTAATATGTCGCGTCTAGTGCATGTGCACGAAAAGTTTTGTCATTCGGCGAAACTTCGCCGAAATGGACGATGTAGGGCGAACCACCGATGAAATTTAATCAACGATACACTCCACCATTCCGCGGTTTACAAGTGCACTGATATTGAAGAGACGAATCGTTGTTTATGTTAGTAGAATGAAGCATCAAAGTATGCGCAAACGATTATTAAACATATATACCATATTTAGTCATATAAAATAGAATTTAATTATATTTTTGCATTAATAAATTTCACCGATATTTCTCTTTTTATTAATCTTTTCAATATAAATAAATACGAATATTTTCACCAAAATTAATAGCGATACTATCGTCTATCGTCGTTTCTTTAATTTCTAGTTTTTTAGTTATTTCTAGTAATTTTAATAACATTTAATTCGACTAAAAGCTTTATCTATAATTTCTCTTTTTATATAAACATATGTATGTTTGATTAGATTAAAATAAAATGAGCAAAATTTATAAAGAAAATTAGGATGGATACAAATAGAAGCTATTATTTTGAAAAAGGCATTTACTTTCAAAATTTGTGACATAATTACTTCTCTTCTGATTTTAATAATCAGTTTACTAATTACCGCTATTTTCGTTAATTAAGTCATAAAAGTTATCACTTCAGCGCAAAACATATAAAATTAATACTTCCATCCATTCGTAAATTTATACAAACACGATTTAGCGTATTTCTGGATGAAAGAATTTGATCCATTGACAGCGACGCGTATCGTTGTTTCATCTCGAATTGAATTGATACATGGAAAATAAAAATATATATACTTTTCTTGCAGTATTTTATTTCGCGAAAATGTGTATCGACTGGATAGTCTGTATATAAATTGCGCTTGAAACCGTTAATACCTTTAAAATCCATGTAATCTCTACAGAAAACCTCGTTCGCGTTTATTTTCGCGGGGTAAAGCAAAAGCACTCGATTCAGTGGCTTTGAAAAGGTCTGTGTGCTCAGGGTTCGTATAGAACGAATCAATCCGATGGAAAAAGGGTAATTTCTTTTTTGTTTTGACAATAAATATTGTCGGAATGCGGCGGGTGTCATGAAACGAAACGAAATCACGCACCGGTCGGGCGCGTAAAGCGCATCAAACCCGGAAGAGCGATTCCAAGGATCCTGATGAAGATCCTTAGCTTTACCGGTCCTCACTTCGATTTAATTGACTGTGTCCCGGTAGGATTATCCGCAGGATTTTAGGTTCGCCCGCCTTAATCCACACATTAAAGTCAATCCGGGTTCATCTCATGCACGACACTGACATAAAACACACACGAAGCTGTGCGGCTTGTAGACATTTCCATTACGGATAGAACAGATTGACGATACGGAGACAATCATTATGGTTCTACGTGATTGTCTCGTAGATTAACCCTTCTGTTTCAAACTGTTCTACGCCATCAAAGTAATGAAGGTACTCTTATTAACCTATCGTATCCTACTTTAATTATAAATTTTCAAAAGACACTAAAGATAGAATCCGCAATTCTTTACTCCAGATCTATCATTCTTTTTCGAGAGAAATCACCGTTACATAAAATTACATCCGCAAAAATTTGCGAACTATTAAAAGAAAAAGTATTAAAGTATATTAATTTATATCTATTAATTGTTATTTAAAAAAGTAAATTTAATTGCACACATTTATATATAATATGTTAAATTTTCTATGACGATAGTAATAAATTAAGTTCACATAACATCAACATTATACGCCGAGAACTAATCACTCACTGCAATTAATCCTGAATTATTATTTATGCATAGATGCCTAATGCTAATTAAATGCAAATGCTCTCTCGGAACGATAAAGCCTGCGTTTGACACGCCCTTTATTTTAGACGCAAGCGTGGAAGCGCAAGATGTCAGACACGTTCAATCATCAGCGGACATTAACCCCCGGACTGTCGGTTCACGGTTGTTGCACCTCGCAATTCGTTGCACCGGGAGCGCCCTATCACATGTAACGTTACAGACACGCGATGCATTTTATGAATGAAGCCGGCTCGCGCACAGGTTTATGCGGGACCCCGGCTAAAGCTATATGGCCTTCTTCGTGGAGAAAAGTACGCGATTCACTTGAAACGGAGGCTCTCTCTTTCTTCCTCCTCCCTTTTACGACTACACCCAACTACGATATTGACTTTTGCCCGCCCTTCTGAGAGCCATTCCGCATTGTTTCTCCAAGCGTTTCCGCGAGAGCGATTCGTGTAATATTTACGTTTCCTCGCAACGACACCCTTGGTTCGCAAGTGACAGTTTTAAGCGTCATCTTCGAGGCAACGGCCGAGAAAATGAGTGAGCCGACTCGAAGAATTTTACCTCACGAGAGCTGCCTCTTAAAGCTCGAGCGTTTTATAGCGAGATTTACCAAGTGTAACGACATATAGGTATCACCCGACGAGCGAGAATTTACGCGAGAAATGCATAAATCGAAAACTGTGCCGAGCCGAACCAGATTTGAATCATCAAAAAGCAGTAATCATAAAACGGCAGTATAAAAAGATAGTAAAATCGTGATAGTGACCATGTTGCGTCACATCGTTTTTCCCCACGTAAAAAAAATCAAATATAAACAAATAATCATAGAAAATATTATAAGATAAACACAAAAAGTTGATTCTCTCTATAATGTAATATTCTCTCTTCTTTTATTAGGTTTTATTTCATATAAAAATAGAAAATTGTAAAATCGCTATATATAAAATGAATTGGGTGATTATTGCGTCAAAATTAATTTTGTCATATTAAGGCTTAATTACTGTTTTGAGATTGATAATAGTGGTGAACTTTAACGGAGCGGCCTGTAATATGAGCGACGCAACGAGCAATTTCGAGGCAACCGGCGCGGAAAGGAAATTCATTAGCACGCTCGCGCCTTTAAGGCGAGCTCTTCACGCGAGCTTCTCGAACCTTAAGAGGTTCGATCCCACCCGACCTTGCCGTTCAAGTTCGCGTCTGGCTAATGCTATTTACAAGATGCCTCGGGATCATTCGATTGAGAATTCACGATGCGTTTTAATGCTCGTAAAAGGAAGAGCGTTTGACAACACCTAAGTTTACGATAGTGCGCTTCTTATGGTGGTAATAGGATCAAGGTAGGGAATTAGTGACGTCGAAGGGAAACGATGGCGAAATAAACACCGCGGGCACGTGTGTGCGGTGCAACCGCGCGTGCATTGAGGGTGCTCATCCCTTGTATTCACGCTCGCGTGAGCATGCGCGCATTGCTTGAGGTGATCGTGCACGAGATTGAACGAGGAATTAGGATGTGAAGGGCGGGAGGAAGCCGATTTCCATACGGATGGTTCCCATACACTCGCACACGCATACGTGCGTTCTGCGCACGTTCATGTTCTATGGCACCCTCTTATACCCCATGTACCCTTCTTTGTCGTGGTTTCTTAGTGGTTCAGGAACATAACTACTTAGTTTCGGAAACGCCAATTACTCGAGCTATTAGTGATTATATTGATTTGACTTTCTATTAATTAATCTTCATAATAGCCTATGCAGATAACAAAACACTTTTATTTAATTTACTGTAATATATAAATATACAAATTATTTACGAAAAACGACAATTTTAATATAGATATTCTAATCTATATATTAATTGATATTTTTAGAAAATTTTCTTTAAATGCGTAAATGAGTGAAATTTAAGTAATCTAATTATCTAGGCTTTTTTTCTGAGAGTGTTACGTCACTGTTGTGATTTTTTCTCCTCTCCCTTATTGTTCCTCGTCCTTTATTGTCGTTCCCACGAACCTTCGCAAACCAGAATTTCGCCCCAGCGGCATAAGCAAATAACGTGTTTATGCATTTGCATGATGCTTCCGTAACGCGAACCACCCCAGCGAAGCTCGTTGCGCAGAACGGCGAGGTACGAGACGAGGCGTATTTGTAATCCGAAACCGCCGACTCCCAAACGGCATCCACCGCCGGAATGGATTTTACGTCCATGGAACGCGCGATTACACGTCGTTGCGAAATTAATAGGCATGCATTTGAACACGAACGAGCTTAGTCGTCCATTGCCGGTATCTCATAATGTTTTTTAATTTGCTTTCAACAAGCATACAATATGAAAGGAAATTTTTCAAAAGAAATAAACAATAAATATAAACACTTTAACAAAGAAAAATGTAATATAACAAACGTGTTGAACGATGTGTTAAAAATATTGTATAAAAATTAATTGAATGCACACAAGAGTAATTTACTATGCTATGTTAAAACGACTTGCTGTTATGTGCTGTAGAATGCTCGATACTGAAGAATTTCTACATGGACGCTTCATTTCTATTACGTTCGTTTGCTACTTGAATAAATTTCTGACAATTTATTTCCTTGTTGATTATAACGGGAAGTGATTTATTAAAACATTTTTTTGCCAGTAAAAAATTCCGTGCTAAGGCAGTTAATGCATTATGCATACGAGTAAAATGTGGTGTCGCAAAGTCATCGAGCTTACAAAATGCTATAATAGTTTTTAAAGCATCATGCATTAATCAAATGTAAATAGAGCAATGATTGAAAGATAATGCCATTGTATTACGACGGTGTATAGATGTACCTCTACTACTGAAAGATGGAACACATTATTTTTTGGTCAATTTTTAATCAACTACACATATGGTCAGTTTGTACTATGTTTATAAAATTGTATACTCCAAAACTGTAACGCATCTTATCATTTTTTTTTTAAATTTCACATTTCTAACATTTTGCGAGCCATTTCGTGTAAAAGACAAAATGCCATAAAATCGGACTCATCTATCTCAATGAAACGCACCGCTATTTGTTGTAACGGGATCTTGGGATTATCGTCATTATCGTCGTTAACATCGTCATCGGCATCATTAAGCCAAAAGCGTGTGTCGTTTGCGGCTTAACAGCAACATACAACCCTCCTCACGCGATCCCCGACTTCGATTTTACGAGCGGATTGTCACGCGGATAAGATTAAATATGAAGCAAAACGAGAGAGATAAGGTGCAACGTAAAAGAGCAAAGTGACGCTTTCTCCTTCTCTCACACAATCTAAATTAATCTGGAATAGATATTTTCCAATATATATGATACTAATTTGTATTAGGATAAAAATTATTTAACTTGATTGCTTAAGGAATCCAAAAATTCTTCTTTACTATTTTGAACACTCTCCAAGGAGGGAAGGGGGGCTCAGAAAGGTTTTCTCATCCAGAAGGGAATGAAAAACCAGAAGGGCCAGAGAAGGCCCTTTACAGATGTACAAAGCCGCGCGTTTTCAGTTCAAATTTCATAAGGGAGAGTACACGGAGCATCGAAAAGTCGCTTTGCATACCTATATGCAAAGCTGCGCAAGTTAGATCAGTGCAAAATTTTCAGTGCGATGAGATTCATTTGATGTAAGAATGATAATTATTTTATGAACGTAGCGACATTTAATTCCTATTTTTAATAAGTAAACCGCGTTTTACTTATTTCAATAAATATAAAGCCATTACCTTAATCGGGTTTATGGGTTATTATAATCGGAAATTAAACGCAGAGTAACAATAATAAATTCTAATAATCATAGGTTTAGTATCTTTTTAGAGCCACTTGTAGCCATTGGATATTGAAAAATATTGCAATGATGTACGGCTCGCTTCAGTACTTGCTCGTTTGAGAGTTGCTAAATGTATATGATAGCGTTTGTGGCTTCCACGTATATGAAACAACGTTAAATAATAAAATATGCTAGTCGCGCTCCAGCAACTGTTACGAAGCATATTTAACATTTTATAATATTCACGCTAAATTTTTGACAAGTTAAATATAAGTTGTTTATTTTCGAATTGAGAGTTACAGTCTATTCGCAGTTTCACATTTTTAACCCAATCGTGTCATCGATGTCGCGCAATGCAACATTCTATTTCAAAAGCCCGATGACAAGTTTGCACGTAAAGTGCAAAAAAGATCGGCTTGCATTTTACAGTATGCGCAAACGGACTCGTCCACAATGTCACCCTTACTAACAGCGCTGGGAAAACACGAAAATATTCGTAATGCAGCTCCGTAAAAAGCTTGGGACATAATCGTCCAGAGAAAGAAAATTGAATTGAATATTGGATAATACAACATCGCTGAAATATAGACTATGTAAAGCATAATGCAAAATATCATTTGCATTCTAAATCTAGAATATCTTTACTTTTACAAAAGTATAACTGTATGAGAAATGAGAATTGCAATGTAATATTAAAACGTCTGCTTTTTAATTCAAAAACTAAGACATTGTACTTTAGATTCAAAAGGAATTCTTCTTAACCTGCAAAACTGCAATATTTATAAAACGTTTGTATATGCATCATACTTGAGTAAAAGCTATGCGTTCATCTTTTATGATCTACGTGCAGTAACAAAATCGCAAGTATATACGTCACAGATTGCAAAATTGCATGTCTCTTGACAGATTACAGAAATCTTTTTCGGTATAAGTTGGCATGCCATTTCCACGTGCTTTCGCGTGCAAGTGTTATATCTCACGACAGAATTTAATGAGGTCCTCCCTGCAGGCGAGAGGTGAATTTCGCTTTAGTTTTAATAGCCCGATGCGAAAATTACCTTTGATATTTTATCTCTTTATTTAATAATATAATTAATTCGATATTTTTATTTCTGCACGTCAAGCGCACTCACGCTCTCCTCCCACACAGTCTATCGGATATTCAAGTGCAGAAGTATAGATATAAAATACAGGCAATTTAATTTGTAAATTTTCAAAATTTGTTACAAGAGTCGGCTTATAATTCAGAATAATCTTCAAATAGATAAATTCGAAAATAATAAAAAATATCGCTTACAGAAAAATTTCATTAATGTTTAATTATATATTTCTTTTGGTGTGTTTCGAGTTTTGGATTTAAATAGAATATACGTTAATAATTAAATGCATTGTAATTACATATAAGAGATTGTCAATTACGCAAAATTGTTTTTCAAGAAAACACTTGAAACTATTTGTTCACCGATAAAAATTTCACGTCCTTCTGTTCCCTATGATGGGAATGGAGGCGAGCAAATTTCGCAGCTACCACGTGCATTCCCATTCTCAGTATATGCATGTGCGAACCTCTATCGAGCCTATAAGCCTTGTGCAAATGCGAGTACACGCGCGTGTCAATGTGCATAACACTTGGTATTACTGCACATCAGCGGTACGGCGTGACTGCGCATCCGTTTGCTTAGCCACGACTGTTAATTTCGTCGGCATATTGAGCATATTTGAGCGTATACGATGTCTACCGTCCAACGTTAAATGATTGGCCAATCCGAAAGGTTAAACATTGACTCTGTCGCGGGTGTCCATACCTACAGTCGTTCTTGTCACCTTCCTCTCGTTTTCTCTCTCACGTTGGCGTCACGTACGAAAGTGATTGCCACAATAGTTATTATTGCATTTAGAATAATTATTATTAAACGGTGTTCTCGGTACCGCGCGCGCGCGCGTGAAGGGCGGAATTATTTTACATCTGAATGTCATATGAAAATTCTGTATGTGGCTATCGAATGAAACGATCGCTCCTCACTGTCCTACTAACTAAAAGCGTTATTCTCGGACCCTCTTTTAGCCAGAACTTTAATAAAAACTCCGCAAATGGCAGCGAATCATGAAAGTTCGGATAGAAAGGAAGGAATCTCAACGTTAAATTACATAAAATTACATATGGCAATCTGTGTGCCTTTTTGCCGCATACCCTATCCTTTCGAATCGTCTCGCCGATCCTTTTATTACTTTTTATTACCTTCTCTGCGATCCCAGAAGCCCTCGAAGAGTTATAATTGCTAGCGGGAGAACGCGGAAAATCGCTGTCTTCGCCGCCCACCATGAGCTTTTTCACGATCGGTGAAACTTATCGCTCGTTATTACTCGCATTCCACCGTTTGGACCGTAATTAGACCAGATGCTTCAAGAATTACGATGGTTCGATGTCCAAGAATGCGTCAGAAATGCTCTTTCCGCGCGATTGAAAATTGTTTTAAAGCGTAAATATCAAATATTTGAAATAACGTTATTATTAAACATGAAACAGTTTCATATTTGATCACATTAATTCTATATTATCGCAAGATTAAAACGAAATACATATTCTATCAATTTTATAATATAGAAATTAACAATTGCACAATATTAATATTAATGAGAGACTGAATTTATATAAAGGACGCAAAAGTCAATCTATGAGAAATAATTGATTTCGTTTGTTGTTTTTTTTTTTTTTTTCGTTGCAAACAATTAGAAGGAAGCAAATATCAAACAATAAGTTTCGGCGCTCTTTTGCAAATTAAATTCTAATACCAAACAATTTAATTTACAGTTTGCGGTATGCGCGCTCATTGCACAAAACGTTTATTGAAGCTCACGATTTCATTAAGCAAAAGAGTAAACTTATCGAAGCCATTAGCTTAATACTGAACTCAAGTTTCGAGTGATCCTCGTAATTGAATCGCGTGCGCGCGAATGCCTTTATATCGAGTGTATCTTCGAGCTCGTCGTTATAATTAAATCAAACAGTTGCTTTTATATTTGCTGGTCGAGGCTAATTTCTCCGCGATGCGATAGCAGAATTTATTCGATTGCTAGTAATTTTCATATTAAATAGCGCGATGGACTGTAACCTGGCAGATGACCGATATTCAAATTGCACGCCAGCTAATGAATCATATCATCCCGCAGTCTCATCAGACATCTCATTAACCTGTAGAGGACGGGAAGCCTATTTTTAGGCTCCACGGGACTCGCTTAGTTTTCATAGTATACCATTTTAACACATATATGGAAGTTATAAATAAAAATTATAAAAAGTCATGAAAAAACTTGCCCGTCCTCTATTATAAAGGTTAAATTTGTTCTTTATAAGCGCCGTTGAATGTGCACGAACATTCATTCATTATGCTATCAATAACGTATAAGTCGAAGCAATTTAGATTTGTTATGCTTCGTTTAAATGTGTATCAAGTGCAATTTATATATCTATTCTCCCTAAAATATTTTAAGTAATGTATTTTCTCTCTTGAGTAAAATATAGATAGAGTTAGAACAAAATAAAATGTGCATTTTGGGAATAAAATCAGAAATAAATTTTTGTTAGAATTTATAAAATTTTGTTGCTTATTTGATCTCCAACATTGTAAATAAAAGGGGAAAAACGATCATAATGTCCATCCAGAGTACTTTCGAGAAAAATATATTTTAAATTTCAAGACCATTAGATATCTTATTGAAAAAAGTACTAACAGTGAATATCGGAATGCATATATATAGTATTTACTTGTTAGTGTTTACATTGTATGTTAGACTTTGATGGACTTCTTCTCACAAGTGCGTGGGCTGTTATATATCGTTTTATTTCTATATATTTTATATAATTTCGAAATATACTTTTTAATTAATTATTTATTAATTTTTAATTTATTATTTATTCTTAAAATTTTTATTGTGACGGAAAATTAATTTCTTTCATAAATAATTAAATTACACCATTATAAATGTATTATTGTGTATCTATTTTAGTCATAAAGTTATCTCCCTTCTTTGAAACTTACTATTGTAAAGAAAATTTGATATTTTCAAAGAATAATCACGTGTATAACGCCACGAATATGTCTGCCTCGTGAAAAATTACGTGGAAGACTATATGCGGTCTTGTGTATTCTCAAAATAGCCTGTCATTGAAGCTTCGTCGCCTGTAAGAGAGGGTTCGTTTCGAGCTCAAGAGGTGCACAACCCTTCGACGAGGTCATTCGCGCGTATACAATGGATAAAGAAAGTATATCATGACTTGTAGATAGCCTTTAATGTACCACGGTAATTAAACTCACACGTCTCGTATAATATATTAGATAGACATAAAAGATAAAAGAAAACAGGATACAACGTAACATCTTTTCAAACAAAATATGATAAAGTAAATTTACGAGAAACGTAAGAAAGTATTTATTAAAAAAAAAATTAAGTTATGGAAATACTTTCTTTACGCATTAACAAATATTCTGTCATTTTTCAGAGCACACCTGCAAAGATTTTCGATGCACTCTGAATGAATTCTGCATCGAGACGGATCTCCTTTGTGACGGCGTGAATCACTGTGGCGATGGATCTGATGAGGCCACTTCCACCCTTTGTGCCAGTGAGTTCTAATTACTACAAGTTTATTATTCTTTCGAGACTTGATCTTTTGCTATTAACAATTTTAAACGTAGAAGTTTAAACTCAGGTCTTGGAAATTAATGTTAGCTGATATTAGGATAAAAATATTAGAAAAATAATAATTAGAAAATAATAAATTTATAATCTGTCTATCCTAATTAGAACAGTTTATCGTTGATGACGCTGTATTGTATATTATTATTTTGAATGCTAGTAATTAACATTACAGACGGTAATGATATGCTAATTAACATGAAATCAATATGTTCGCCATCAAGGTGTATATCAAGGAACTATGTATACGTATCTTTTAAGACACGCTATATTTAATGAGCAAAGCGATTTAGATCGTAAAGATATAATCTCGCATGATTTAGTATGATTACTCATACGTTAGTTTCAAAAAGGTAATGAAAAAATGTAAATTTTAAAAATATTTTACCAGCAAAAGTTAGTCGTAAATAACTTTAATTCGGGAATGAAATGGTTAAAATGAGATAAATTTGTACAATTCTCATTCATAAATCTCATTTACAGAAATATAAAGGTTTCATAAAGTATGGTGAGCACGTGTATATATTATGTGTCGGTAATAATTTTATTTATTAAATTTCGCGTAATTTATGGAAAGCAAGATTTAATTTCTTTCATTGATAAACTCAGAGTTTCTATTTTTTTCACCTCGCGGATAATTACGGTTATATACGGTATACCGATAATTTACCGAGCGTTGTATAACGATAAAATTGATTTCCCTGATTTTTGTACGTGTGTGAAAATTGTTACAATTTTGTAGGGGAGAAACGGTTGTAAATGCGCGCGAACCAAATTTACATAACATTTATGTTAATGGTTGAAGGTACGCATGCGTCGACATCTGAAGAGGTTAATTGCCGTGTATTCATTACATATCCAAGAGTAACTCGCAATAGCGGCAGAGTAAATTACAAACTTGTCGCATAATGCTTGCGCTCGCAGGAATTTAGCATATTCTATAGATATTTTGTTAATTCGCCATATTCCTGTCACAATTTCCAACTTCAATTAGCAAACAATTAATTTCCATCATTTCCCGGCTTATAACAACGAGCAATATTACGTAAACAATATATAAAAATATGTACCTAGATTTCAAATAACTTTTAAAGATGCATGTCATTTATGTCAAAATAACAGGATAAAGCTGAAATTTACAGAGATTGTGCATTTATATATCCCAAAAACCTGTATTAAATTTGCGATTGATTGTCCGACCCGTTTCTGAGATATTTGCTTTAAAAATTACAGAAATTGTATATATATAGATATATACTTCCCATGTAAATATCATAATATGTATCTCTGCTCATGTACGGTAAAAATGAATGAAAGTTTTATGGTACACTTCTATGACATCGAGAATTGCAATTACGTTTTTTTAAGATTTTCTGGTTATATTTTTTTTTAATTTTTTAATAATTTATTTAAACAATATCAAGTACAAAAATGGGACAAAATTGTGATTTTTACGCTTTTTCTGTCCCAATGATACCATGTTGTTTATGAATAATTTCTGAGACTAGCTCTACACTGTTTAATCAAGAAAACAAAATTATACTACATATATAGCTATCTGACATACATCTTTAAATGCGAGTTATTAAAGGATGCAATGTGTAACTACTGGGTCATAATTCTTTAACAATTCTGAAAAAGTTCGTGAAATTTATTATTTACGTGTATGTAGCTTTCTCTGTTATTTTATGCATCGTACACTGCGAGCAACCATATCGTTTACTTTACTACTATCGTAACGATCATCGATTCATTCAAAAATTAATGCCAGCCATAAAATTTTTTATTACTCGCGTTATTTACGGATATCGTGGCTTATAACGGTAAAACATGAAGTACATATTGCTATATCGATTTCCTGATTCGACGGAAGTGCACGCGTGTCAGGTCAGATCTTTGATGAAACGCGTTTAATTATCAAGTATTTGCGCTTTAACAAGAAGTTCACTCTGTCTTTTTCAATTTTCTTTTTATTATCTTTTGTGATGCATTGTTTACTACAAAGAAAAGAATCTCTTTTCTAATAAAAGTTGATGAAAATCGAAACTGTGCAGATATCTCGTTTTATAAAGTTGATTAAAGTTATAAAAGACAGTTATATTACGCTGTGTAACTTTTATTATGTAATATTTTTCTCACGCGTTTAGATAACATCTTTTTCCGTATTTTTTATAATGGCTTTAATTTATAAATTAATAAAGTTAATTAATTTTACAGAATTATTTAATAATTGCCACATTTTCCCCCTTACCATTTTTATTACACTTCGATCAATTTGAAGCATCTCTGTTTTTTGAAATTAAACTTTTATGA
>NW_020212367.1:170833-219059 GCF_003070985.1 Temnothorax curvispinosus | reverse complement strand
CCGTACGATAAAAGATGTTCTTTTCACAGTGCATTTTTACACATTTTTGATCAATACGCTCGCGAAATACGCATTTTGCGGTTGCGTCAGTTTGTACAGCATCATGCGCGTTTGCACCACCGCCCATGCAGATATTCGTACTACATCGATGTGGCATGCAATCTCCTACTGCCGTTTTGTCAAATTTCGTTCGGCCGATATTTATTCGAGCCAGTGCCAATCACGCTTCCGCTAAAACCCGTCCGGGAAAAAGGTCAAATAATTTCGTAGATCGCAGTTAAATGAAAATTAATTTTGAATATAGACGTGAATTCGATTGAAACAAAATTCATGTACCTATCACGATCCGATTAAAACTCGCAACATCTTCGCTGACGCATCTCGAAAAGCGAAGGTATTCAGAATGTATACCTATAATATGATTCTACATTAGAATCAGTCTAGACACAACACGAATTGTAAATATATCTGAGAACGACACATCTGACAATGAGTTCGACGAGAATAGCAATAAATCGAAGCAATAAGCATAATCAAGTAAATAAATACAGCGAGTTTTGTATTATAAATCGAAATAAATGTCCAACTGGAGGGGTAAAAACCACAGTGGTGTATGTCAAATTTTTTAAAAAATTTTTTTCTCGTGTGTAAATTGCATCTATGCACAATATTTTTAAAAATTTGACTTACACCACTGTGGTTTTTACTCCTTCAACTGTGCTATTGTAAAGTGTGAGCTTTCGCCAAATATTTATCGTAAAATCTCTATACATACGTGTTTCATGTAGAAAATTGTACACGTTTAAATAAAATTTTCGAAGAATGCAATCGAGAAATACTCAACATTTAAATAATTTGATTTAATATTTCGCAATAGCAAATTTTCTTGAGAAAAAAAAACACACAAGTTTCTTTATGTAATAATTGTTATGCTCGGAATAATTCTTCCTAAAAACTTATATCAACAATAAAATTATTTCGCATTTGCACCAAGAATATGGTAAGGTATCGTCAAGAGAGTATAAAATAATAACTTGCTATTGTGAAATAATAACTTCTTTCGAAGAAGGAATTATATTGTATTCTGGAAATTGAAGAAAATGTAATAGCAAAAGAAGAGAATATATCTTTACAGATGTATCGATATATCGTGTCTGTCTCTTACAAAATAAATGTCGATATTTCATATCTTAACTAAAAGTTTTGCATGTGCACTCTTGATATTTTACTATCTCGGGAATACAGAGGAGAATGTAGAATAAATGGAGGCAAAAGATACATCATTGGGGCTTTGGCTTTGGTCCAAAAAAGACTCGACAACTTCGTCGATGGTGTTTCCGACCGACTAGGAAAATAGAAAAATACGCTTCTTCATTCGCTGTTCTGCGTTTATGTACGCTTCAATAATAAATATAGTTGCAACAGAGTTCGTAATTGAATACACTGAAACGGGGAACAAAACGCAATGCGATTATGTGATAATTAATAAATGATATTAAAATTCAGAATGATAAAACGCGAAGAGGAAAATGAGCGATCGGAGTATCACGAAGAGTCATTAAGTTTTTAACTGCAGATTAATGAACGTCGAAATATAATAACTCGTATGTATACAAAATGACATTTGTATTTATTCACAAACTAGTGAAATTAATTCATTCACTGATAAAGCCACGTTCATGGCAATTAATGCAGCTATATGCAATATGACGTCTATTTCGAGTATGTGTACTTTGGGGGGGGAGGGGAATGGATCAAATTCGATCGCTAATATATAAGCCATATAAGCTAATTTAGGTATTTCCGCTTATGCTATTGATTTCATCGTTCGTCCATGTAACACGGATTCCACTTTTAAAATGGAGATTGCAGTATGATTGCCTGATGGGCCGCGCACCACAAATTGAGGTAGCCTGTACTCGATATCGATTTTCTTTGAAAATTCAGTATATAACACGATTAACGGGGATCTACGGTAATTGCAATTTTAACCGTAATTAAGCAATGCACGATGAAAATTGAAATGAACCGCTGTGCAAAAATAAATATTGCTGAGAATATTGAAACTCTTATTTCGAGCAAATTGTTTATTGTTTTATTAAATTTTTACATCGCATTGATTATTATTATTATCATTATTATCATTATTATTATTATTATTATTATTATGTATTTATATATAGATATTTCTATTCCATGATCCAATCATGATGCAATACGATGATTTTAATTATTAATTGCTCTCATATAAAATTATAAATTGTAGTAACGTAACAATCTATAATTATTTCGATATATAAAAATTTGTTTGACATTTAAAATTTATTATCCCCAATTTAGTCTTTTATAATAATGCTAATTATGAGAGAACGAAATATTTGCTAAATCAAGTTATAATTTTTTCGACTGTGTGATAAGCTCAAATATGAAATAGGTCTTATTAGCCAGATATTCATATTTCCGAGGCATGTTGAAATGCATACTTCCGTCTGTATACAGATGCACGCTTTCCAGTATGAAATGAGATTACCAGTCTATATTTGGAGAATTTTTACGAGTGGCCGGACTGGTCGGGCATATGGGGATTATGTAGGTGAAATACGAATGAGAGCATTCGTTCTTCTCTTTCCTTTTCTCTTTTAGTTTGTAGCTTATGCAAACAAGTTCGTTCCGGTCTTGGCTGGGCTCGAAAATACAGCCGAAAAGATTTTATATTTAAGCAAAATCTAAATCATTTGTGAAAGTCTATTTCACTATATACTGTAAGCGATAAATTTATCTCTCGTTCTAACATTTTAGTTCTAATTTTGGATGAGATTTGCCATATATTTTTCACTTGCCTCTCTTGGATCGGTTTTCTTTTCTCTTATTTTTTACAGTAATATAATATAATTTATAATTTGCATATAATTATTTCCATAGTAGTTGATGAGAAATACATACGGCCGTGGAGTGGTCTTAGACGATCAGTACTATATAATTTAGGCATTTATATAGGCACGTATAATTGGGACAGCTTTTAGTCAATCGTAATAAATGGCAACGAATGTAAAAGTGTTTTTGGTCACGATTAACATTCACATCCTCGCCGATCGCGAAAGTTTATTGATATGTTTGTAGGCTACGTGCCAACTCGAACGAAATTTCACCTTCTCGCGCTTTATCGAAACGGAAGTAACGGACGAACACTTTCACGAGCTCTTCCGAAACGCGCGGAACTTACACGGAGAGCTCGTGTCGGATCGTGTCGATCGATGATACTTTATTCCAGGTAAGGAAACGGCACTTATTTCAAGCTTCGATGATATTTGGTAGTACAATCGCGGTAATTATTGCAAACGAGACTCGAGCTGTAACAGGAAGTTAACGCATTATTCAAAGCAGTTTTCGATGTCATTGGTGTTAGTCACGCGATGCAGGGCACATGTTATCGTGTCCGTACTGTAAATCAACTTCTAATTGCTCGAATCCCGCGTCCGCGCAATAAAAGCTCCGAACTTTCTTTCATCGTTAGAACATTATCATGATAATAAAAATATGTTCCCTCTAATCGGCACAAAAATTCTACAACGCTTACATATTTTTTACTTTCAAGTCATTTTTCCCAAAAATCAGATTAATTGCTTCAAAATCAATACGCATGAATTAGAGCCCAGAAACGTTGATTTTGAAATAAAAATATTAAAGTTCTAGCAGTTGAAGATATAGTAAAGTTGATTATTCAATCGTTAAACCATAAAATTACGTCATTCTTATTCTTTTTCTCTTCTCTTCCTCTACTAATATACAAGTTAGAAAAAATCATTTATCTGCTACATTGCAGTGAGAAAAATTTCTTTATAAATAAATTTTGCTATGTGCCGCTATCGACGCGCACAATTTCGATTAGCGACGGTTAAAGAAACACGTGATGAGCATCTCGGAAATACCCAATTTGTCCTACTAGAGGCGAGTGCTATTACAGCTCACACGTCGTTGCATCATCTCCTGCATTCATCGACGTATCAATTTTAACCCGCCAATCGTGCACCCAAGCCTCTATCGATCCGTCGCCATTATCGCAATCATTCCTCGAATCACTTGCTCGTCTGTCGCCTTCGCCCAATCATTCCACATTAGGCAACATTTATCGTACTAATAGTATCAATCGAGCGATACAATCAGACATAATCAGACATGGCACCAGTGTATATTTCGTAAAGTACGTCGCACTGCTGGACGCTTGCATCGTGCAAGTACACAGAAAAATATCATGCAGTGTGCTTTAGTTCATCGGTTCGACCGTGAAGTTGCATCGTTTTGCGCGTAGAGTGGTGAGTGGTGAAAAGAACATAATTTTTCAGAAATAACGATTCAATTTTCTAAATTGATCGGTGTATCCGTTGTGATTAATCCTTTCTCGTAATATCACTATTATATAAATATTAAAATTTTCTTATGTATATTGTATAAAAAATCACTTCTTTTGATATTTTATCGGAAAGTTGGCATATCTTATCGCGTGCTATTTCATATCAGTTTATCATTTAGTGTATTATATTGTACAAACAAAAAAGATAAACGTGCGCGAAGTGTTCGTGAATAATGTGAACGACTTTTAAACCGAAAAGCCATTCTTATCGAGATAAAAATTCAAGAGAGACTCTCATCTTGGAATTTTTATGTTTTATTGGAAAAACCTGAATTTCATACTGTTCTCCGGCATACTAATTCTTCGAAAAGACTTTCAATTTTTTAGTCACATTGCTGAAAATTGCGGCGTTTATTTTTCGCGACTCACCCCGCGCGCGCGCATCGATCACCGCGCGACTGATAAAAAAACACTCCTGTTAAAACGTCGCCGCGTGTGGCGGTGCTCTTTAGGGATTCCAAGCTCGTCGAGGTTCGTCCAGTACGTGCCGTTCGTCAATCGCGGAGTTTCGCCCGCGACGATCGACCAGTCGTTGCAGCGACCAGTTCCCGCCGGACGGTCGCCCGGAATCATTCGCAGTCGCTCCTTCGCGCGATATCACGGTCAAGGTGGAGCTTCCGACGGTTCTAAGATGACGACCACCAACCAGGCTGGTTGTCCACCAACCTGGAGGATTTTCACGATACTTCTATTAGTCTGCGAGTTCGCCGCGGCCGCGAACACCCAGACGTTCGTCGTGAGCAACACCGTAGACAATCAGATCGGTAGAGATTTCTTCGTGGGGCCCTGCCTGGTGAACACCAATCAGACCTGCCCCGATGAAGAAGTGACGTTCTTTCTCTACACCAAGCACAATCCAGATGAGGGACAGCAATTACTTGTAAACGACACCGGCTCAAATCTCGACGATACCAACTTCGTGGCAGCGATGCCCACGAAGATCATCGTGCACGGTTACAATTCGGACATGCAGCTGAGTTACTTGGTGGATATTAGAAAAGAATATTTGAAGAGGGGTAGCTACAATCTAATAGCAGTCGACTGGCGTCGTTTGGCGGGAGCACCGTGTTATCCCGTGGCCGTCCACAATGTGCCTCACGTGGGCGACTGTCTGGCACAGCTGGTCGACCGTCTGAGGGACTACGGTGCCGAGGACATCCACGTGATTGGCTTCAGTCTGGGCGCCCACGTACCGGCTTTCGCAGCCAACGCGTTACGACCGTACAAGCTACCGAGGATCACCGGTCTCGATCCGGCGATGCCGCTCTTCGTTACTGTCAGCAAGGACGAGAAGCTCGACGCTAGCGACGCCGAATTCGTCGACGTGTTGCACACAAATGCCTTCATTCAGGGTAAAATCGAACCGAGCGGTCATATCGACTTTTACATGAACGGCGGAGTCAATCAACCTGGTTGCTGGGAGCAGGGAAATCCCTTCGGATGCAACCATCACAGAGCGGCGGAGTACTTCTCCGAGTCGATCAACTCGAAAGTCGGTTTCTGGGGCTGGCCCTGTTCTGGTTTCGTAGCTTATCTCCTGGGTCTCTGCCCGCCTCGATTCCCCGCGGTACTGATGGGCGAGGATGTCAACAGGAAGTATCGAGGTTTTCATCTGGTGAAGACGAGGGCGCATAGCCCGTACGCGGATGGAATGTTCACGGTCGAGGATTTTTACCAGCAGAATCTTTATCAGTGATCCTCTGTGTTAACACCACCTCGCGTGTCGAGATGATCTCGATGGTGCAAAGTATTTTTTTTTTCGAGAAAAGTATTGCAAGTTATTCAACCGTAGTGAATAGAATACTCCGAATAGAATATATTCAAAGATACATATCAGTATGAGGGAAAAACATATATGTGTACGTTGCGTAAATTGACGCATAGTATTTGCTTAAAACTTTAAGACGGTGTTATGTAATCTATAAGTAGGTTATTCTTAAAGATAGTGTGATATAATTTACTACAAATAGGTAAAATCTTTGTAAGATCTTATCTAAAAATTTATTTAGTTGAGGATATGAATAGAAACTAGTTACTGTATTATAGTTTATGATAATATTACTGTATACCGTAAGTGCAAAATGTGAATGAAAATGGAACTGTATTTCGACATATTTGAAATATGACAGAAAAGAAGAGAACACGATAACTGAAAGAAACAGTGATAGAAGTAACAAACTTGGATATTAATTGATATATTTTTATTTATCGGTTCGATTGCATTAGTTGAACAAAATCAACGATTAATATTGGGCGGAATCTCGTGAGGCGTTTCAGCTTTGAAACACGTTACGAGCTCACGAATTTAATGCCGCGCGAGAAGATCTGCTAGCATGTCAAGGTCAGATAACTGCCTGGACCTGTTAATCGATATCTTGCACAACCAGAGTAGTGGGGCAAACAGGATCGCGACGTGCTACAATTTCTTCTCGATCCAATACTACAATGTATAGCATTCAAAAAAAAAAAAAAAAAAAATTTAATCGTATCTGTCCATCTAAATCAGTCCATCTATCTTCTGTTTATCTATCTATCAAGTTATCCGCCTGTTTCAATTGTTTCTCTTCTGACGCATTGACGCGGTGACAATACACTGTCAAGCTTCAATATCGCTAAATTTGTAGGCTTGCGAATCTAGCGTTGGATTTTCCTAATTAATCTTGTTTCTCTATTTATTATTCCATAAGTATTCTTCAGTAATGAACAAATATACGACTGCTTCTTATATTAAATATATGTATCTAACATATCTGAATATATGTGACGTAACTGGTTTAGAAATCAAATGTGAGTCAATTGAGAGTAATGCAATATGTTGCGGAAAATTTTCTGTGCGAACCTTTTGTGATTTTATCTTTCTATTTATGTCTTCGTTGTCGAGAGACTATATATCTACTATCAAAGAAATGATAGCTCTTGCTATACTGAAAGTCCGGAAACCTTATGAACTGATCCTGTTAGGTTCTCGAGAATTGATCTCGGGAGAATAAAACTTATTGCCTTTTGGTATATGAAAGACATTTCCAAAAAATATCGCATAAATGTAGCTTCGCGATTATTTTTATCTTAACTTAGTTTTCGCAGAAATATTTTTGTTATATTGAAATTTTATTTTTGTTAAGTTTTGCGATAATAATATATAAATCATTATTTTGTTAGTTCTTTTACCCGTGTATTATTACATTTATAATATAAAATATTTATTTGATATTTATAATAGTCATGCCATAATTAATATTTAATATCATTAATATTTAAAAATAAAATAAATAAAATTTAAACAAATGCAAATCAATCTAATTTATTTAAATGTCTGGCAAGTAACTTTAGATATTTTATTTTCAATAAATATCAAATAAGATACTCGATATTAATGAATAAAAATTTGATTAGATGTTCCCTCTTGCGATTTTAATATTCGATATTTTGCTTGACTGCGACAGGTATTCTTTGTAAGTACAAATTTCATTTTAAGATTATTCATCTGAACATATATAAGCTCGTTATAAAACCATGTGTTATAAGAAAATATATTTGTTATAGTAAGCACATAAATGTACATACATCCAAAATACACATTGTATTTAAAAATAAAATAAATGATATTTAAACAAATGCAAATCAATCTAATTTATTTAAATGTCTGGCAAGTAACTTTAGATATTCTATTTTCAATAAATATCAAATAAGATACTCGATATTAATGAATAAAAATTTGATTGGACGTTCTCTCTTGCGATTTTAATATTCTATATTTTGCTTGACTGCGACAGGTGTTCTTTGTAAGTACAAATTTTTTTTAAGATTATTCATCTGAACATATATATACTCGTTATAAAACGATATGTTATAACCATATGTTATAAGAAAATATATTTGTTATAGTAAGCACATAAATGTACATACATCGATCCAAAATACACATTGTATTTAAAAATAGGAACCAAATAAAATCTGGCAAATTTGATTTAATGTATTATCAGTAATATATTATATGTCATTACCCTTTTTTGGTCATTAATTTATTTTATCTTAAATCTTATTTAAAAAATTGCTATAATAATAATTATTTTATTGTATGTTATTCGTGCATTTGTACTTTTATATTCTCCACGGAGTATAAGATTATCTACGTTTTATATTATTGATTAGATACGAAATATCATAATTCTATCGGGTTCATAGTTATATCTCTGCATTGGGAACTTTTATTTTTTAATTTTCGCACTGATGTTAATGCATTTTTACGACTTTAATCATAACAGTTCGGACAACCTTGGGTTGCTTTTAGTTTTCAATGAAAACTATTCGCTGTAGGTTAAAAAATATTACTGCAATTTCTCTCTCTCTCTCTCTCTCTCTCTCTCTCTCTCTCCCTGCCTCCCCCCTCTCTCTCTCTCTTTCTCTCTATCTAGGCCGCCCTGCACAACCACCCGTTATCCTCGTTTTCAGAGAGCCGCACATATAATGCTATCCAATCAACTTAATCCGCAGTATCAAAGCATTTGGAATCCAAGCGGCCTGATTCGAATGTTAATGAATGCGGGGAGCACGTTCTCCTGGGGGTTTCGGGCGATTGTATCCAAACAATTCGTTAGTAACTAACGAGACCCTCGTTACCGGCTACGTGACGGCAAGAATGATTGGAGTAAAAAGCGCGAGACAGTGAGTGATCTCTCTCTCTCTCTCTCTTCCGAGTAAGCTCAATCGTCATAGCTTAAAACCGAACGACAAATCCCATTCCGTCCCAGCAACAGGTTGCACTCGACACTAATTTGCGAGATTGTCGTCCCGCGTCCGCCCAATTAAGACTCTTAAATCGACTTTGGACCAGTTTCTTCCGAATGCAAGATCGGCGTGACTGGTAACAGGCGACAAATCGCGGTCATAAATCAGCATGTCATTTTGAGGATATATCTATATACAGATTGTTACATATTATTGTTTTAAACAATTAGTAAACTCTTCAGAAATAACCAAGTTTTTCTGGAAACAAAGAGCGCGTTTATAAGCTCTCTTATTTAATAATTTTAGACTAGCACTGAATGTACCTTTGTCGTTCGCGAATTCAATTTCTATCCTTATTGAATGCATGGCACAAAGCGCGCATGTTCCCAAAAATGTTGAGATCAAACGGGAAATTGTCGGCCTCGTCGCTATTATTTTCTACGAGCAGAAAAGCCGACTGATTTTCATACTTCGCGAGCGAGCAGCGGCGCCGCGGCGCGGCGATCGTATTAAAAGTTGCTGGAATAGTTGGGCGAAGCGTTTACTCGAATACACAATTTAAACTTAAGCGGAAATGCACATCCTTACTGGCCGCAATCCCGCATTCTTGCCATCGCAACGGACCGTCGAGGGAAGGGTTGATGGAAAGGGCTGGTTCGCGCCGGTCTCTCGCGTGAAGTGCGCAAGAATGCCAATCTCGGCGATAGAACGCGAGAAGTCTTTGGGAAAATAAAAGGAAAACTCAATAGAAAGAAAGAAATGGAAGGAAGAAGGAAAAAAGGGAAACTTCGCCGAAAATACCCCGAATGCATGTATAATATTTATATAAAGACTGAATCATGCTACGAGCAGATTCTGTATATTCTGTTATACGCGGAGATATATATGCAACGAAGATACCAAACATATAAGAGATATTATCTTGACTCAATCAACACTTCTCACCAAGTTTTACGTTACAATTTTCCAATTAATAAGAAATATGAAGATTTAAGAGATACTTTTAAGCGATGTCTAAATGGCGTTGTGCAATATATTTGAGATAAAAACATAATTTGTATATAATTTTTCGAGGAAAGGTTTGTTTTTGAAAAACTTTTTGTCCGGAGTTAATAGCTTTACTCGTAACAAATTTATATTTTTTTTTCTCGGTCTACTTTTATATGGAGGTATATTACGATACCGTACTGTACGTCCAGCGATACTCGACGTTGCACGCAAAAATAAAAATGTGGGAGGAAAATCCTGTGTAGTCCACTTTCCATGATTTACCCCGGCATACGCGCACACACAAACATGTCTCTCTCTCGGTGTAGGTGATATATATATACGCATGCCCTCGCAGGCACAGTATCCGAGATAATTTGAATTCGCCGAGTGGAATATAATTTAATAAAACTTTACCGCGTGGAATTCGCATTAGCTACGCATTACCTTGGCTCTCCTCCGCTTCGGTTGCTTACTTTTACCCCCGGGGTTGTTTTCGTAAGCAAACAAATTTCTTTCGTAAGATTTACGACAGTCACGATGTTATGTCTGACAGCATTTCGAGAACTTCGAAATAATTTCCTCTTGGCCTTATCGACTATACGTCCACGTGCTCCATTATAAATAATTGCTGATTCGCGCGATCGGCGTAGAATATTTTGATACTGTATGATAAATTTGTGCAAATCTAAAATGCAAAAGATACACGGAGAGAATTTTTCGTCATGGGTATTTTACCGTTAAATTCGCTAAATGTGAGACAAACTTGGCAACCAATCAAATATTATCGGTAACAAGAGGAATTTTTGACATATACAAAAGACATTTTACAAACGTAATAACGTAACAAAAATTACCAAGTACATTGATAATTTTTGAAAAATTTTATATTTTATTATAATAGATATTAATATTTTTTTATTATGGTAGATATTAATCAGAATAGCTCGCATAAAATTCTTCGTAATACATGTTGTCCTACAACTACCGTGATTTTCAGGATAAATTCTAAGAGAAAATTCTCTCTGTGTACATACTATTCGCATTTAACATTGTTAAAATCGTTTTATTCTACATCTCTTTGTCAAAAAACGAGTAATGATTTTTCGATAACCAGGAAATATTCAGGATAATTGCAGAATTGTCATCGAAAAATTTATAATGCTGCTCAAGCATATGGAATATTCAATGTTTTATATGAAATTCAACATGAAATTCAGTTCTGTATTAATCTCAGTGCAATGAAATTGGATATACATCGAAAACGCACTACAAAGGCGTGATTTAATATAATATACTCATGCAGAGTTTCAAAATCGCCCGAGATCACCCTAATAATTTATATCATGATTATGAGCATTCTAATAATTTTATAAATCGTAAAAATTGCAATATTAAACAATATACTATGTATATTAAGTATATCAAATCGACAATGTCAAGGCATAAATAAATGTTGTGCAAGATAATCGCTTTTAGATAATCAATTATTGCGGACATACATAACAATGTATATGCGCGATCAATGAATAATAATTATACGATAAATCGAACACGATCAACTAATAATAATTATACGATAAACTGGACACTCTTCTTCTCTTTTCTTTCTTTTCTTATTGTCATTCGTTAGTTTAAAATAGATAGCTATTAATTAGATTTTTTCCCTCTTTAAATGTGATATTTCTTCACATATCTCAGTATATCTACAGATACTAAAAAAAGTACTAAAAGTACTAAAAAAAAGTGTCACAATTGTAAAGTTAAAATAACTACTATCCCTCTTTTTCAATTTCTTTCAATTTCTATTATGAGAATATCCTATTTTCAAATACGAAGTCCATGTAACGAAATCTTTAAGTAACATTGCTTTTACGCGACCTCAATTGCCGGGAAATCAATACCGGTCATTCCGAAATAAACGTAACATATATTCTCGCCAATTTTGCGAAATAATCCGCTGCTTGGCCGTTATTACTAGATGTCATCGCACAGTTTTGTTGGCGATTTTGCTAAAAGCCCTTTATGACGCATATGGAGATTGCAAGGAGATCAGATCCCGGAAAGCGTGATCATCCACCGACTACAGCCTCATGCATATTCCAAACTGCACTCGTCCGTCAGCTTGGAGAGCTCACTTTTGGCACTGTTGTATTCTGACTGCCACATAACTCGCATCACGTGATTGCCTCTGTATATGCGGAAATGGTTGCTCTGGGATGGTTTTGCTTTAGAGAATGGAATGCTATTCGGATAACTAAAATCGCCGTTCATTAAACTTTAATGAATAATATCGCTAATGCAACCACACAGTTCGTTGATGTAATATAATAATCTATATTGAGAATAATTATTTAAAATTATCTCATGTAAAAATCGTTTCTTTGTTAACATCTTGCAGAAATAGGTTGTACTGTCTATTCGACATATTGCGTCGATAGAAGAACAATCCATTCAACCAATTTTAATCTTATCAAGAATAATCATGTGTATAAACTTTTAAATTTATCGTATATATCCACTTTTAATCATCGTAAATATTTCTTTAAAAATACGATATCGTGAAATAATGTTTGAGCAACAAGAACATAAATCTGCTGACGATAAAAATCTTTTCCCGCTTCTCTCGAAGCCATTATCATGGCTCTTCTACAGTTTTGGCGTCGACCGTAAATTTTTGGCCGGATGGCATTCTTTAAGGCTATGTCGGCCCCTTTTTTTCGATGCTCTGAAAAATGTCGTTCGCGAACAGCGAATTTGCGGAAAACGCCGACGTCGTCGAGGAGATCAAAAAATGGGCTCTCTCCCTTTATGGGCGAGATGGGAATTTCGTCGCGGAATGCACACCATTCCCCTATATATGAGGAACATTTTGAATTAAGAGAGATTACGTGAAAACGCATACTTGCGCAGTTATTTGGCAAACAGAGTATCAATTTTGACTATAAATCGACACTGTTTACGTGAAATAACCAAGGGTATCGCTTTCGATGCGATAATATGACAGCTATATCATTCTTCCCTGTTATTCCGTTTTGTTCGCATTATTAACATAAAGTTATACATAACGTAAAGTTATACAGAAATAAAAAAAACTCATCGCTTTAAATACGGTGTAGTGTAATAAATCCCCCTCTTTATATCGCGCCGTATTGATCGTCATTACAGTCGTTTAAAATTCCAGCTATGCAGCGAAAACGTATAATAGAGTAATATATCATAAGCGGTGCAACGTTTTCACAAAAATATGAGAAACGCATGCTATGCTATATCCTTCTGCATAATGTAACATAACGCTATTGCCGTATTTTGTCACATGAGCTAAATTGTGTGATATCGGATTTGCAATATGATATAGAGCAATTAATCCTTTGATTGTGCAACTGATCGTTTTTCAACAAGGTATGTTAAGAGCAACTGATTTAAATGAACAAAAAGCTGTTGTTTTTTTTTACATCAGCGCTATAAAATAGCGATTCTGAATAACTATGCGATATGTCATAGAGAATAATAATACTCGGTTAAAATATATTCAACGATTCTGTTTAAATTAACAACACGGTGCTTGCACGTAATACGTGCCGTTTGCACGTAATACATACAAAAGCACGAAAGTCGGAACTTTTATGAAGCTAATACGCAGTTGCCTTGAGTTTCTAAAGTCGTGCACGGGTTTATCCCTCACGTCCCGAGCATATATTTAACGCTGCAACGCTTATTTGCACTGAAAAATCGCGTAAAGCCAGTAAAAGCGCCAGGAATGTCGCAAAGCTGCTCACCTCTTCGCCATATTCGGCAACGCCCGAAACATTTTAACGCTTTTGGAAATATTTATCCATTGCATTTCTCTGTGACATATGTACCTTTCCAATACAATTAATTTGATTAATTTTGCTGGACAAACACACGTGTGTTTCTAATTTAATGAAAACGATTTCAAAATTTTCGAAAATTATTTGAAACATAGTTCGTCATTTGTCATTTAAAAAAGAGAAACTTTCTCGATATCAATAAATATGGTTTTAAAAGAGAATATTAAAAAAATCCTGAAATATATGTAACTCACAGCTTAAAAAGTTATATATACGCAACGAGTTGTCAGAGCAAAATGTCGTCGCGAGTTGCAATTGTGGCAAATGTTGTATAGCGAGAGGGACGGACTTTACGCCATTCACGTCCTCGGCTTTCGCTCCGGCATAATCGCGCCGAGACGTCAGAACCACGCTGTGATGTACGGGCGCTTGAAATCGCCCAAACTTTTGCATAGTTAACGTAAATATGTGCAACTTTGCCAGGGGAAGCCTACCAAAGATCGCCGGTCGCCTTATCCCTGTCACGTTCCGCGCGTAGATTTCACGCTCTCGCGACACCACGTCTCGGCGCACACATGCACACACACATGCACACGCACACACACACATACGGGCCGAAAAATCGTCAGGAACGTTAACCGCATTTCCTCGCCCGAAACTCGCGAAATCCGCTTGACCCGGATTCCGACTCGCCCATAAAGCAAACCGTGTTCCGTTCGTCGAGATAAATGACGGCTGAAAGAGCGCGCAGAAAAATCGCCGCGTAATCGCATGCGGAAAAGCGCAATGCGTATCGCTGTCGACGGAGAAATAGATTGCATATCATCAACGGACGCAAGTTTCGAAAATTACACTTGAGAATTTTTAATCTCGTTCTCTAACTGTTATGTTGTGCTCTTAGAAACGAATTAATAATTCTTCTCTATGACATAAAAGGTAATAATATTTGCGTGCTTATGCTATTGCGCTCAAAATAGCATATATCAATTCCGATTGTAGTACTATTTTCAATAAAGAGTATTAATCTTCTGGCATACATTTAATTGGAATTGAAGATCTTTGTAATAAAATAATATAACGACGTTAATTAATAAAACGATACTATTACATGTTTGAATAGTAGAGTTTCTATAAATTCATAATTAAGGTTCAACTCATCTTTTAGAGAATTTCTACAACAATGCCGTTCTTAAGAAAGCTTATGTAAGCAAAAAAATAGATATAGCTGCGTACATTTTACATTCTAGAAAAACACTGCTCACGAAATGTTTCCTCTTAACTAATTCTACGAAATATATAAAAAAAGATTCTCGCAAAGTTGACGACTTTATCGTCGAGAGGGATGCAGGAGGTGTGACGGGACTGATGTGTCTTACGGCATTTTAGTGCAACAGATGTACGGATCGAACGGAGCAAGCGTCGGTCTACCAATGGGCATGACCACGCTGAAGGGCACAACCGGTACACTGGGGCCCCTGGCGAACTACGGCTCGGGGATGGGAATAACGGGGGCCACGACCCTGCCACGGCCGGGAAACTGGCTGCGCCCTGCGGGCCTCAGGCTCGGGCACAGCGCGGCCCGGGTCCGCCTCTACTGCCAGGCAAAGTGAGGAGCCATGGTTCCGACAGGTGAGACATTTTTCATATATCTCTCTTCTATTGTTTTTGCGATCAGAAAAAACCGCCGCGTTATTACATTTGCTTTTATAATTTTGTAACTGTTCGTATGTAGTATACCTCTAATAACCTCTCGGATATTTGTACGAAATAAATGCAGTATTCTCTTTCTAAAGAATTGTAAAGGAAGGAATCATAAGTTATCAAGTTATCAAGAGGAATAAAAAAGTTATGAAATTATTAAAAATTTTAAAGCTCTCCAAAGTACATCATATCTTCGAAAAAGACATTATCTTTAAGCGCTTCTATTAATGATTGAACTACTTTAATTAAATAGAAAATAAATTCTTATGTATTATGTATTTTTTGTAAAACAAAGCCATGTATGTATTGTTAAATATATATATTTTTTCATTTTAGCAAACTATACTAACAACGACCAGCAATCACATTGCAATAGATTTTAACGTATTGTCATGTACGAACAGATTATATAGCTTTTTTTATAGAGAAGTGAAAAAGATTATCATTTTTATAGTGTTCAGATTGGAATCGAAAGAAATCGGAGGAAATGCGCATTTTTTATTGCAAAAACGATAAGTCAGCCAATCGAAAAAGAGCCGATCCTCTTTCCGTTGCATTATACAACGTCGTTATTGATTAGACCCTCGAAAGTTTGTTATCCCTTCGTCATTAATTCAAATAGCGATAAGATCGTGTGAGGAACGATCGATATAAGATATGTAGAGAGTTTTGAATTATAAATGTGTTATTAATGGATTAATCAACTACAAATTTAATGCAATTTCTCATGTCAGAAAAAATATTTATTTTATTCGAAATAATAAGAAAATCTATTGAATATTGATACGAACATATGTTCTCATGTTTATGTTCGTTTATTTCACAATTATCGAAAAGACATTGAAAGAAGATTAGATTCAAATATTTAATTTAAAACTGAAGCTAAAAATTCTCCTATCGAATAAGACTGGCTTAATTATTATATCTAATTGTTATAAAGTGTACTAGTGTAAAACCATTTAGCATCTCGTGACATGTTTTCCATGTGTTTGGTTTAAAATATATCTTGATAAGATACACAGAAAGTGCTACTTATAATCTTTATCTTCAATATCTATTTTTTACATGCAGTTAACTTTAATTGATACATATCTTCCTATTGTCTTTCAGTGACATCTCCTCCAGCCAGAAAGACGAGTGGTTTGTGTAGGTGAGTTAAAAATTATGGCGCATCCGGCAATCACACCGCGATTCGCTCGTTCATTTCGTTCTCTTTGAAACACGAGCGTAAACCTGTGCTCGGTGGAACTTTGAAAATTTCAATTACAAAGAGTATGGCCATTACCATTGTCGCGATTACGTGGTCCGCCTCGGGGATGGACGTTCTGTTATGCTCGTATATCAAAGACTCTTTGCTTTTCAAAATGCAATTACGAGGCAATCAAGCCGTTGAATGTCAATGTTAAAAAGTAATACCTACTCACGTACACGTATATCTCGACATAGCTTCGATATATCGACTGCTTATTTGGCTTAATTTCATTACCTATTATGTCGCTTTCCACGGCTATTTCGAATAATTACATGTTATTATTATGGTTATGGCATAATAATTGCTTTTGTATATTACGAAAAGATAAGCGTGGTATTTCATAGAGAAATCACATGTACGCGGTACTTGCAATAATTAAACTTTATTAAGTCTTACAAGATAAAGCAAATTTCATCACAACAGTCAAGTTCCGATACGCGGCTTACAGATTTTTAGAGATTGTTTAGAAAGTATGTGTCAATGCGTAAAGTGCTGAACGTGCATATTATAATTATATTATGTTATGTTGAAAGCATAAAGTTATCTCGGGTTACTTCTGTACATCATGTATTAATTAAATATGTAAGTTTTAATGTACGTGGAATAAAATAACTAATATGAGAGTCAGAATCGTGAAAGTATAAAATACCTCGTATTTACATAAAAAAATAATTCTCATTTTATACGCGTTTAATCTTATCGATTTTAATGTGAAAATCCAGCGTGCATATGTTCAAATATTACTCTTTAAATATTACCAATTTCAATATTTCCTTTCAAAAGTGAACAATGTTACGAGCGTTTATAAAATACGTTGTAATTTGCTATCATATATGCACTCTTAAATTGAAATTTAAATTTCTATACGCGTGCTCAATATAAATATAACGATCTCGCCGTAATTTCAAGAGAACTAAATGTATACGAAGAAATGTGACATGTGTAATACATTGAGTGTCACCATTAATTACATTTGATCCTTCAATTCTTTGTCTCTTTGTAGCTTTAATTACACAAAAAATTCAGAATCAATTAAATCGAAATTAACTTCCATTGATGTCGGCGAAAATCAGCGATAAATCAAACAACGTGAATAATCGATTTGCTTTTGTGTCGATAGAGGCAGGCCTGGACCAGAGCCCGCAGGGTGAATCGGAGCGGTGGTGCCCTCACCGCCCCTGGGGGACGGGGCGACGCCAGACGTCGAATCGTCTTCTGCTGATCGTCGGTCGCGTGTTATCGGCGAACATCGAGCCACAAGTAACGCAGACGCAATTCCTAATCATCTTCTGATCCTCCCTTAAGCATCGTGGAACCGCACCGGAAACATGACCGATACGGACCGAAGGAAAACGCGGAAAAATTGAATTTCGTCGCGAAGAACAGATGTCTAAATCCTTTTTTATCTCATTTTGCAAAATTCTACGTTTTGCCAGAAGAAATTTCTGTCACGGGATTATACACAGAGTATTCCCGAACGATGAAGGATGGTTAGCTATTATGAAAATAAACGCAAACAAAAACAAATGGGGGGAAAAGCGAGAAAGCAAAATCGATATTCCGAGTCGACATTCGCAAATTTGTTTGCATCGCTAATCGAGCTATTAATGAAGTAAACAGATTTTTACGATGATCGAACGAGCGTTGTTTTCGTAAAATTCGCTTGAAGAGAATGCGTACAAATTGTTTACAAGGGACGGAAGCGGGATAGCGTCAACGTAATGCGAGGCGCGGACACGCGGTCCGAGAGACTATTGGACAAAAATTAATTGCAAACAGTATGAGTGGGGCGTCGCGTGTGCGTACGTATGCGCGAGCGTGCGAATGTGAATAGAATGGAAATGATAAATGCACGCACATAGCAAAAGGGAAGAGAGACGGGAGCTTCGATCTCGTGGTGCACGTGTGCGCAATGAGTTTTCGTTACGTAGCCTAGTCACGTAAGTCAGGTGTTTCTCGGTGTGTATTCTGTGAAGCAGTAGAGAGAGAGAAGAACGCCGTTTTAGTCGTACGGATCGCATCCGCTGTTCACGGTAACGATTTTCGCGGGAGTCTTCATGAACCCGGCATTCTTACATTGCAATTGATAATTGCACTGCGATTTATTAAATTATATAAATAGAGTTATCTCAGTGAAATAATATTTAAAATAATAAATAATTCCAACTCATCTCTATAGACACGTGTGTATCAATAAAGAAGAAAAAAATCACAACACAATGTACATCGAGTATTAAACTGCCAAGCCAACTATGATGGCGAACATTCGGGTAGATTTATAACATTTAAAAAAACTATATTAAATTATAACAATGTACAATATCTCCAGGTATTTTTTAGCCGTTATACAATACATAAAACATTATCCAATAATTTTTGTTTTTATTCGAAAGAGAAACGTCAAGAAAAAAGGTTTCCACGGAAATTCGTCGCATGGAAAATCGTTACCGTGAAATCGTTATGTACACGCGCGCGAGTATTTGACGCAAAAGTGCGCTTGAGATGCGTTAGTGCGTGTTGGCCGACGGAGCTGTAATATGAAATTGCAATCTATCTCATCCGTAGGAAAAGATTCGCGATTAAAGTTTGTTTTCATCATCTCTTTTTGTTTGACAATTAACATCAGCCAAATACTGATTAAGTTTCTCAATAGACATGCTTGTTATATATTACATAACTTTTTGCATTCTTTCAAATATTTAAAAGAAACTTTTTTACTATAAAAGTCAAATATATTAATTTCAGTGAATAAATCTACCAGTCCATTTTGTCGACCGCTATATTTTATTCGTTATCCAATGAAAGACTGTGCTAAAAAGCTCTCCGGCGCTGCCGTTCGCGCAAAGATTTCTTTGGATATCATAAATCAAGAGATTCTTTCTTCAGCGACTACACTAGTACCTCGTGTAGCTTTCTACGAGGACAATCACTTTCCTCCTCCGCTTCTGAATCGGCGAAGCACGAGCACAAAGCGAGCGGATACTTCGCGAGCGTGTACTTGTAATATACTTGTATCTACCATTAGCCGTTCAAGCTTTGTGCCGTTTCCATAGATTACGAATGCGAAAAAGAAAAAAACATATACATATGTAGAAGTTATAATGACGAGAGAGCGGAGTGAAGAGGTAAAAGAAGATTGTAAAAGAAGAGAGTAAGAGAATTTATCATTAACATAGAGAAAATTTTAATTTCGCGACTTTAGCGCATAACTCGCGTCACACTGAACGACGGAATTACCGATTATCACGCGTTTGTCACGCTCGAACGTAAATTAAATAAAACTTTGATCGAGAAACGATTACGATAATAAAGATATTGAATCTTCACGTTAAAGCAGAAAGTTATTTTTGGTTATAATTAAAAAAATCAAATAATTAAAGTAACATAATAATTAGATATAATAATTAGAAATTATTTTTGGAATATGTCACAAATTTTCACTTTTGCAAAGCTAAGATAAATTCGAATTTATTATACCTATTGCATATCTGTTAATCTCCATTCGAGCTTCATTACACCAAATCAATCTGTGACCAATAATATCGATTTGCGTGCAATCTTTGCAAGGAAGAAATTATAGGTAACTCGCGCATCAATACTATTTCATACTTTGACGAAAACATATCCAGAATACGTCGCCGATTTTACGTGCATGACGAAACATCGGAATATCTTCATTTTTACTGATTCATGAAGTAGCCTTTGCATAGCTTCTGCGAATCTCGCGTGATATAATATTTGATCGGCATGCATATCGACGCCGCCACGATTGAGACATTTACGAATCGAGCCGACAGACTGTAAATCAGAAAAGATGCGATTGGTCAACGTTCCTCGTTACCAAGATCATTTCTTAGATCACGATATTTTCCAACATGTTCGTCCTTTTCAGCTCGGCCAAATGCTATTATTATTCATTAATTATTTCATCATTACAATGTTAAAATTATTAATTCATATGATAATAGAATGCAATCAACACAATAATGCTCACAAGTAACATCTTAACAAATACTAATGACAAATTAATAATCTGAGGTGCAAAATCTTTTAATGAAGCATGATAGCACGTGCTGTGGCAACTGAGCTGAAATGGACTCATAGAAATATAGTTTCTTTGAAGATAAAGAGTAGAAAAGTGTGCCTGGATTATGCGGAGTTGATTTAAATGATCTAAGCTAGAGAAAACGAGCGAATGACGACAGTATACGTGCGAGAGGAAAAATAAAGGAGAGAGAGAGAGAAAAAGAGAGAATGCGAAGAGCGGAAAAGGATTCTCACACGATTAATATTACTGATTAATATTAATAATATGCTCATTGAGTGTACTATTTCATTTCTAATTATAGCTTTTCACACAAAAGCTGTAATTAACCATACTGACTGATGGTGATAACAATTGAATTTCAAGGATTAATTTTTCGAGATCGTGTGAGCCTCCACAAATGTAAATGGATTCGCGCGGTCCTTTGTGGCTCGAAGACCACGGTTATAGGATAAGCGAATAGGAATAGGTAAGAAATTCCGATTGTCGGATTCGGACACACGTAAGCTAGCTGAAACTGCCATGAACAGGACAGTGAAAGAGAGGAAATGTATGAGATATTAGTGAAAATTTAAGTCTGGAAAGGAGTATCGTATAGTCTTAATTTAAACAGTTCGCGGTGAACTGTTAGATACTCGTGAACGATTAGCGACAATTAACCTGTAGCATATTTAAAAGACTTTAGGAAATTTTCGAAGTTATTACTTAAATTTTTCAGTACATTAATTGAAATGGCTGGAAAATCATTGACATTTGTTTAGACTCTTCCGTAGTCGATTTAATTGCGGTGCACGCGAGATCAATGGAAGAGTGTTTTTCAATGAAAAAGGAACGATAAGAATTTTTAACACGTTTGTTAATAAGAATTTAATATGAATGATATATTTCTTCGCGAAGAAATCGTAAATGCGCGTTATCGATACACTCGCGTAGTCATTACATTCGATACAACAGTGCGGAAAAGGGATTGGCGCGTTATCACGTCGTAATGTCTCGTCCAGCAGATATATACATGCGCCGATTAAATGTAATATATTTCCAATGCTGTCTAAGCATTCTCCGATTAGAAATATACGCAAGAAATGAAAAGAACTGAGTCTATTCATCAAATAATCAAAATATCTGAAATCTCTGTCCAGCGATATCTTTTTATTTCTTGTCTAATATTTCTTGGAATAAACATTTGTATGAAGTAAGAATAATTGTTCTGGGATTATCGCAAAAAGTTTCAGGATGTATGTTAATTTAAAATGATCAAGCCGACGACAAACGCCAATCACAAAAGGCAAATAATAATTTTATATTTAAGTACGCATATCAAATTAAAATACCATATCGCAATCTGCATATCACAGCAATCGACGCGTAAATTCTTTAATTTTATCAATATAATCTTTAAATAACCAATTTTTTTTGCACAATTCACACGACTCAACGAATTGGTAAAGCTTCGTTCGGCGTGGTCGATCCATTGAGCGCATTTATACCGTGTGTACTTTCAAAATCAATGTACGTATACCTGATAGAGGCAACTAAAGAGATAAGCTAAAAGTGGAACAATTTTGGGAATGTCCAGAATACTCGTCTTCTAACGATTTAGAAAATACGAGAGAAATCTAGTAGTGAAATTTCGCGTAAAAAAAATGTATAGGATAAAATGATTCTAATGTATGTAACTTGTTGCATAACATCGTGCGATATTCCGTAAAGCATCCCACGAAAAGGATAAATCTTTATTAAATATATACATTTCTACTAGTGCAGGGTGAGAGAGCCTATACTTATAATGCAGATGCAGACACTGATTATTTTCTAATTTATAAATATACGTCGCGTACCGTGAATAATTAAAAATTCTTTACTTTGTCTGTTTTATGTTACCATGATAGACTTGTGAGAATCTTGCATTAAAACTCGTTCGTACTAAACAAATTTTATCGCATATATTCCACGACAAGTTCTTCGTTTACTAGATTTCCAAGCTCATTGTAGCGCGAAGATTTATTAATTAAAAATTCACGAAATGAGAATAGAATGTCGCAGCGCGCTTGTATTTCTTGAAAGTTTAGAAAAAAAACTTAGATGAATCTATACAATATAGATAGACAGATGTGTTGGAAAAGCAGAAGGATTAATGAATGAACGCGAGTGTATGGTGTGATTGCCCTTGGAAATTAGCGATAATAATAGTGATAATACGAGATAGGGGATAACGAGAAACGGGATAAAAATTTCTCTATAGAATCAGGCGATGCATTGTCCTCTTCAATTAATTTCTTCATAGTACTAATTATTTCTGTCATTTCAATATAAGCTACTGAATTCTAATATATATGTATGTGTGTTTGAAGCTTCTAAAGAGAAAAATTATGGAACATTTTGATAATATAAAATAACGAGCAAAAAATATGACTGAACACTTTTATAGATTTGACATTAGATATAAATCAAATAATATCAAATCTATGAAAAAGGTGATTTAAGTAAATTTATAAAGTTTGCATAATATTTGGTTAAATTTATAATTTCTATTACCAATCGAAATTAGAGTAAGCAACGTTCACATTCGGTAAATGAAAGATGGAATACACGCGTGTAAAACGAGGATAAAGGCGGTCTCTGTCAATTGCAACTTGGTAAAGAAGAGATCTACCCCGTACAAGTTCCCGTAAAAGCCGGTTTTACACGTTGTATCTCTACAATTCGTATCGAGAAATACACGAGTATTATCATCGTTGTTTAACGATTAATAAAACCATAAACTATTTTGAGCATGTGATCGCATGCAGCAGAATTTCGAAGTTAATCATTCTATTTTACGTCTTATCTCACAAGATTTTCGGTGAGAAATTTGAGCAATGCATCGCCAGACTTTTTTTTCGAAACAGATAATTCAATTCCACTCTTCGATAAAATCTTTCGAATATTGGGTATTTTATGCAATATCTAAATCAGTACGATCGAAATGATCGAACTGACGCGAGGCATGCGTGATAATCCGAATAAAACAAGATTTCAATGATGTTAGTATAGTTAGTACGAGGGGAGTATTTTCACGGATGTGGGTAACGTTTATGACCTAAAGCGAGAAAAAGATGTAAGCGGACAATAATAAACCATTTTGGACACGATTTATCTCAGCCTGCAAGATAGTCGAGCTATCATAACGAACAGAATTCACTCACAATCAGTATCATTCACCGCGATCGCCATCGAGAACATGGAAATACTCCCATCAAAAAGAGTCTTCAGCATAGCACTTTCTACATTCTTTGCTGCGGTTAGCATGTTAAGAGAACATCAACTTCAAATAAACTTTCGAGACTAAATGTTACGTTGGGCATAACGAGCCGTAGGTTAAACTTTTTATTATTTTTATATTAATTGAGTAATTGTATTCTCAATTGACTGCAAATTTCGACGAAAAAAGAAAACAATATAAAAACGTGCACGAAAATGATAATTTCTTAAAAGATCTGACCACTAAATAGCTAAAAATAACTTTAACAATGCACGTTGTTGCTAAACATTTTATTCGATAATATGCCTCATGTAATTTAAACTTAAATAATAATATCATTGTATCAGACGATTCATTAAACTCTCAGTTCCATTGGGAAAAGGCTGCTATTGAACATGTATCGTTCGTTATTAATCATATTAGTCGAGCACGTCATAGTACTGTCATCTCCGAGAATATTGACCATCATAGAGATCATCGTACACATAATACGATATTATAGTGTTCGTACTTGTATAACAGGACGTTTCCACTCTCGAAACTGATCGAACGCTAAATTGATCGAAAAAAACAAGAAATCTCGTATGTGATATTTGTTACTGAAAATAATGAAGATAAGTTGTTGCGTAATCATTGGCATAAAGTATAATTGGCTTGAACGAATTAATAAATTTAAATGTAGAATAGATATTATATATACAAATTTAATAACGCGACTTTTACTTTACGAGCGATTGTTGTAATGTTTTAGTATCATATTTTATCATTTTGCAATATTTTATTGTCACAAAAAATATCTAGAAGAATAGGGATAACTTTTCATAAATATATTCATTTCACTAGATGCAAAAAAAAAATAGATCAAAATTCGCGTTGGCAACTTCGAGAGTACGGAGCACGACATAACAATAAGTAATGGGAAACAATACAATAATTTTTCATACTGTTTTTACTTTTTACTACTATGATTACGTATCTGTATAATCTTATTCTTATCGTATACTGTATATTTAGCCGCGGCGCATATCAAGTGATGCATTCTCCGACGCATTTTAACAGTGCCGCAAAAATTGTTCTCCGCAGGATTCACAGTCGAGCAAATGTTAAATTCAACGAGATAAGATTTACCGAGAATGTAAAATAATTACATTGGAAATCTACAACTTTGCGCTACTAAGGATCGGTTAAAGAGTTCGATAAATCACGGAGATAGGAATCTAAAAATCTAAAGATGCAGATGTTCCGAGATCGGCGAGATATGTGGGGTCCAAGAATCCAAGAATGTGATCCTGTAATCTCAGACTCTAGGAAGAATCTAAAAACCGTCAAATATTTAAGGATCGAAGGAAGGAAAGAATTTCTCTCTATCAAATCTATCTATTCGAACATTTTCAACGATATCGGTATAAGATACGATTTATATATTTATATATTTGCTCCGAAATTTTTAAAATGTTTACTGCTGAACTTTTTTTATCGACCAAAGCTGATTGCTCGCTGTGAACTCGGTAGAGTCTATCTTTTGCAACAATCTGTACTGTACACGCGTACCGACGTCACATCTTATACTCTATAGTTTGTATCTATAGCAGTTGCCGAGGATTCTCGATTATAATATTAGTATAAAATAAATAAGCTTGCGTGTACCGGTGTGCATATGTTTCGTGTGCTTGTATGTACGTATGCGACTCGAGAGAGAAAGAGAGAGAGAAAGAGAGGAAGAGAAAGGAAGAGCGATGGCTCTCGCGTGTGTATTTATCTCAAGAACGGTTCGCAATCGGCGTGTAATACGAGAGAGAAAATATTTCCTGATCCTAACGAAGAGAAAAACGGCGATAAGCGAAGCTTTGCGCGAATTTCACAAGTCTTACGAGATCAGATGCGAACAAGGGGAACTCGCGTATTTCGATGGAGATACACCCTGTATCGCGTCAACATGCTTTCAGTGTAAATTCTTTCATAAGCTAGATTTCGATACTCCTGATAAGAAGCGCACAATTGAAAGAAACGAATAGTTGCGCTGCGATTTCTGCGCATTTCCATCTCCGAGAATTATACAACACAAAATTGTAATTACGAAGCAAAAGCTCTCGTTAAAGTACAAATCTCCAGGGACACCGAACTGTTATTTTATCGCTCTTTAAAGGCTAATAACTTTTTTTGTATTATTTATGCCTCACAGGAGCTTTGAGCAATCGGGAGGATTTAATAAACTCCTATATATTTAAATTTTATAAATTCTAATTGTCTGATCTAATTCTTCCGTCTGAACTTTCGTCGATTTAAATTTTGTTTCGTAAATCGCGATCTCGTGTAATAAATGCAATAAAAATAATTCTTAAGTCGGCATTACGTCGATATACAATTTACAAGAGCTTTATATCGCAGCGTGCAGAATCGTAATTAGCGCGCGATATCGCGAAGCTTGTTAAACGATATCGTAAGAGTTGTTTAACGAATTTTCTATTTGATATTGCACAGGATAATACCATGTGTCGTGCGAGCGCTCTTATGCAGATATCGCCGTCAATTATAAAACGAGAGCTCGACGAAATGCCGGAAGAAAAGAATACGAACGGTCGATAGGCTCGATGAACGTAGTTTAAGTACACGTGTTACCATTATTTACTTGTCATATCGATCCGCGCATATCACGTGTGTAACAATAAATGAAGCGAGAAAAAGAAAAAGGAAGAAGCATAGACTGCCGTTGGACTAAGCGTCACAAATTCACATAATATTGTACACACTTTCATACGATTTTTAACATCCGCGAGAATATTACTGATCGATTTTACAAATCGCGCGTCGTTCGAAAAAAGTCGAACGAGTAGTGCTCGTCCACACATATTCGACCGTCCATCGCCAGCAGGACGGGTCGACACATTGCCAACGGTTTTTTCAAACGATATCGTCCAAGTGCTTGAACGCTTATCCGCGAATTTCCACTTTTCCGGTTCTCCTTATTCGATCTCAATCAATCCGGTTCTCCAAACATTATTTACCTGAATATTATTTCTCGGCGACTATATCTCGAAATCTTCTGGCATTATTTTTACTATTTTAATCGTGACTTCGCCATTGTGACTATCAAAATCGATTCTAACATCTCGTTAAAAAGAAATAAAATTGAAGTATTTGTCAAATGGCAAAAGAATATTTCTATGTATACAAAAATTAATAGATGAACATTTATCTTGCAATGAGAATCTTTATTGCTCAGTAAATTTATAATTCCGCAAAATTAATAAAAGCTCGATTAAAATACGATAATACAATCTAGCTATAAAATTTTTTCTAAAATTAAAAATGACTTCCCGATGAATAAAACGTAATTGTCGTTTAAGACTTATATGATGAAGGTTAGACTTTAATATACACTCTGAGCGATGCAGAAGTGTCGCTTGACAAGAATTTAGTTGCGTTTGAATTATATCTGCTTTATCGTGCAAAATTGAGCAAAGGACTGTATAAAACATTTTGCAATAAAATATTCAGGAGAGCATATGGGATAATCTCAGGTTTTATCGCTCGGTAAAAATTCCGCAAATATATTTTATCGTGAAGCACATGTGAAATATGGAAATTCGCATAAGCGCGACAGTGCGTACGTTACCTTTTTGCGACGAAGCGACAGGTAAGCCGTTCGAGAATCGCACGATCGCGATCGAAGCGCGTCTCTGCAGATGGACTCGATAGCGATAGCAAACTATTGTATACCGATTAGAAATAGCGCGAAACAGACGCGTTCTTTCGATTGATCGTGCGATTGATCGGCTGAACACAATGACCATGAGCGAACAACGGGGAACTTCGAGCCGCTTGATATAAAATAATTCAGCGCTTAAAAAGCCGAAAGAGAGGAACACTAATTATATCTCCGTAAATATCCTATAATATATTCAAAACAAAAAAAAAAAGATAACCAAAGCATTGTAACCTTCTAGAGGCAAAGAAGAAATAGCGAAGTACCTAATCTTGTATATGATTTAGTTCGACCACTGATTTGTCCGTGTGTGTTCGTTACTGAAATATATGTTTCTTTAGTAAAAAAATTTTGGAAAATTTACATACTCGTGTGTGTTCGTGATTTCCCCTTACTCAATGTTCCTCGTTCCTTTCTCTTGTCATACGAATCAATGTACAAGCAAATAGCAAGTTGCGTCAAATTTATTATTTATTTATTGAATTCAATTCTCAATAAGCGGAAAACATAAAAATGTCAACAAGGAAAATTTTACGTAACTATCATAAGATTTTATCACATTAATACCTTTTTTACATAAATATTGAATATCACATTTAGAAAATATTTTTAATTAATTAGAAATGAAAATATATCTACTCTGAAGTAAAATTGTATATTTTATTTAAAAAATAAAAATTTAGATATTGCTGAACATTCTAAACAATATGTTTTTCAAATTTTACGTGAGTTCAACGAAAATATGACGCAACAACACTAATAAGCGATTGCCCAATTAATTCACTCACCGATTGCCGCCGCCGCCGCTGCTGCTGCTGCTGCTGCTGCACTCCCTTTCCAGTTGGCCCTGGAAATATAATAAATATAATTATTCACATATGCAATTATTTTTTATTAAATTACTACTTTATAATTAAAGATTGAATGAGATTGATAAAATATTTTCATACAGTATAGATTTATTATATTCCCTTAAATTCCAAACACAATATTTTAACTACATTTTTATTTCAAACGTAGCAAAATAATTACTACGACAGCAAAAAATAAACATATTTAATATAAAAATATTTCATATAATTATGATAATTCTATATAATTAAAATTTTATCGTGTATAATTCTTTTTATACATAAATACTATATATTATGTTTTATAAATTTTATCAACTATGGAAAGGTTTTTTTTTTATACTCAACCCTCTGTCTGTATACATTTTTTATTACATCTTCGGAGTGTATACGTTGTCACGTTTGGCGCTATTTTTCCCTACCTTAAAGTATCTATTTTAAAAATCTGAAAAAATTCACAAAACACCTGTCTACACTAGTCATTTTGATAAACATCGTTTACTTAATATTTTCTGACAGGCTTGCAAGTTTTACAGTTACGAGCAGATATCATTTTGGCTCGGACGCCACGGCGTCGTAGACCCACGTATACAGACGGAGAGTTATTGCGAAAAAAAAACGCAAAGATTTCCAAAGAGATATGATACTTAACAAATAAAATAATATATTAACCGAGCTATTCCGATGCCGTCTTCTCGCCGAGAAAAGTTGCGCCGACATCTAGATCTCATCTCCTCGAGCCACGCGTATTAATAACGATCGCCCGATATTTTATTCGGCACTCCCGACATTGCGCGAGTAATATATTACACACGAACCGGAGTAAGGCGGGGAGGCGCGCCGCGAGAGTTGAACTTGTCGCGATGCAACAGGTAGTGACGATGCACGACATAGCACCTTACGAATGCGATTATTTCCACGCATCACACCGCCACTCGCGTATTAGAAATGATCGTTCGCAAATATTCATCACTCTCGATATCGTATCTACGCATAATTCACACTTGAAAAACGCGAAAAGTACGGAGCGTCCTACCCGGAGCGAAGTAGCGGCAAATATGGCGGTGGGGTGGTGCGCGGTGCGGCGAGGCGACCCGATAGTGGCGCGACGAGACCGTTGGCGGCGCCGCGCCGGCGCGTGACGTAGCGTGACGTAGGGTGACGTCACGTGATCCACGGAGAGCGCGGTAAGACGAATTTGAATTAATGCTCGCGGAAATATGACGCTGTAAAGTAATAGTTATTATTTCACGATAATCACGGGCGATAGTCGTTTTTCTGCTTCAATCTGAATACATATCGCGCTTTGACATTCTTTATCTATTTAGATATAATTTGCGGACGATTTTAAGATACATTGAACTGTATAATGACTTGCTTATTCGCGTGTTATCGTGCAAAGTGTTTGTTTTGAGTTTGACGGTTATGTCGAAAAAACATTTCAAGAAATGGACGATAAACGCTAGTATTGAATCGAAAAAATCTGTTAACATTATTTAATAAGAATGGATAATGATTTCTCGCAAACCGGCTAGTATTACATTGATAAATGCGATATTTGGAATAATAAATTATCAAAATAATATTTATTACGCCGTCTTACTTGCACTTCTTTACACAAAATACAGAATAACCACGTGGAATTTTCATTAGATTACTGAATATTCATTGAAAGATAATCGCCCCTAAATCGTGCGCGGACGTATACTAATTTGAACAAATTTTCATTAATTAATGTCTCATTAATTATTGAAAAAATTAGTAGAAAATTACCCTATTCAATTTAACTCGCTCTATTTATCCACGAGAAGCGACAAAATCATTACCAGAAATACTGTAAACTATTTTTTGAGATTTAATGATTATAATTATAATTTTATTTTTAAACATTTAAGAACGTGTAAAATCAAATTTTGGAATAAATTAACATTACATCCAGAATTCAGTTTGTATTCTAACGAAAGAACTTATTGACATGATCTGACAGGGACGATCTACCGTCACGCGTCGGCTAGCATTATATCGACTAATAAAATTTTGCATTTATTATGAAATCCGTTACCTACGATCCTGTTAGTCTGTGGTGACCTACCAAAAGAGTGAGATCGCTGAAATCAAAGTCGTATAATTTCAATACACAAAGTAAGTTTGTAAAAATATAACTCTTTAGAAATATAATATATCGCCGTTTGAAAAATAAGTAATTGGAAAATATACATATGTATAATGTATATACAAGTGCATTATTACATTATCAAAATCGTCTTTTAGTATAATCGCCGCCTAACATCTATTCGCTATTCGTACTGATAAACATATATACACTATTTGCGTATTATAAACATTAAGAAGTGTGCAACATATAATAAAATTATATAAAAATGTTCTAAGATTTGAATTTAAGTAAGTTAAATAAACAAATTCTCTTTAAAATTTCATTTTATTGCAATAATGTAATAAACAAAACCGTCAATATATACATATAATAATATTAAAGTTGAAAATGTTAAGTGTCATCAGAATATGTGTGTACGCAATATATTCACTTAAAAACTTTCTTTCAATTCTTAATGTAATAATTTTTCATATAATAATTTGAATGGTATTTAAGAATAGGTAACTAGATGCTACTAGATTAGTATTAGCTGCTACTTTTTTAAATAAAAATATCCCTGCTGATACTTGGAACAAAAACTAAATCAACATGAACCTGGCACAAATAAGTAGCAGCTTAATATTCATTACTACAATAGCTGCTATCTTATCATAGCAACAGCTAAATATTTCCAGCATTTCAAATGACGATCGATTATCGTTAAATGTGATCCCGATGCACTATGATATACATTTAAATCTAATGCTCGTAAAATATGATTCCAATATTGCACAGCCGTCATATATAAAACAAGAATATATGGCAGTTTCCTTCTTTATGGCGAATCCAATATAACCATCCAAATTCGTAGTAATTCAACGCAAAATATAAAATTCCATGTATCAAACCTGGCTATAAATCAAGCGGATATTAAATTGACTGACAACAATAACAGAATTTATACAATAAAGCAATCTAAATATAATTGTAAAACAGAGTGGTGTTAAATATTCGATTCTTCGACATATTACCTCGTGGAAATTACACTCTGAAAGTAGAATTTTACGGTCAGATTACAGATAATAACGCAAAAAGCATTGTCAGTAGTTCCTACATAAACAGAGAAAAGAATTTAATGTAAGTAAATGTTGATGTTAGACGTTAGACATACTAGCACAAATCTATAACGTAAACAATCTCTAATATTCAAAAACAATTTTTGTGACAAATAGAAAGATTTATACTCAGTTCTATGCTTACATATCACTTACGATACAATCAAAATGTTTAATTAACTGCAACTTTCAAGCTAGCTGTATACTATATTAATTTTCAATTATATTACTTTTGAGCCAAAATTATACTATAACTAAAAATTTTTAATATATTACATTATTTAAGGCAATTATAAATATTATTATATTGTGCTAGATTGTGTTGATTGCACCACACATGCAAAAAGTTGGAGCCCAACGATTTTTTCCCTGTTGGGATGAACCGCACTTAAAGGCCACGTTTAAAATTTCTATAAAGCATCCTCACAAATTTACAGCTATATCGAACATGCCAATACAAGAGAGTTATATGGATAATATGAACAATCACTCAATGTGGACAAGCACCAATACCACACCAATACCATCCTTCTCCTCTCACTTTAAACCCTTTGGACCAACGGCTTAACGTCTCTTTCCGAAAGACGGAGCCCAGTTTTCTCCGCACAAGGGCCTCAATCTTGCACGGAGGGGCGCAGCTTTCGGAAAAACATTCCATGGCTCTAGTGAACTCGAACCTGGTTCCTCAGATTACGAGTCTGGCGCTCTACCACTAGACCACACTGCCGCCCTATCGACGTCTGTAGTATATCTATCCATACTGATAATCATATATGCATTATTTGCGTAAACACTAAGATTATAACGATTATAAAAACCGTTCGTCTCATCGTATTAGAATTAGGATACAGCTACTTCGATGGGCACAAATACTTGGCGCTTTTTTTTACTTTTTTTTTTTTTAAGTACTTTATATTCGTTAAACATAATTCTGAAACCGATTTTGTCGTTGAAAGATGAAAAACGTTATACTTTATTTATTGAATACACTGAATACAGCATCATGTCGATAGAATGAAAATGTACTGCATATTCTTCGAACAAACTATGTACAATTGTAATGTTACAATAAGATTAATAATCGACTCGATTAACCGCGATTAACATACGCGATAATAATTAACAATGCTCAAATCATTGTCTTACGTAGTCAGGATCGCGATTTTGTTTCGTCGTTGAGATGAAGTTAAAGAAATTTTCAACATTACGATTGCTACGATTATAAAAACCATCTCATCGTATTAGAATAATTTGAGAAATTTCCAAGAATCGGGGGTACAGACAACGTAAGGTAATACACATATGTTTTTTCATATCTCAGGCATGCGGCCGTTATTGTTTACACATAATAATGCTCGCCGCTTGCCGGGTAGTGAGGGTGGGGGTGACTGCGCGGCGCGGGCGCTCCGCTCGGTCAGCTCGGTGGTGACTCGGCGTTTACTTCGCTCAGTTCGCTCGCGACCTTCGTATCGGGTATGTCGGAGCGTCACCCGGCGCGGATCTTCCCTTCTCTCGTCTCCCTCCGTCTCTCTCTTTCTCACGCGCGACTAGTTCCTCAGCTCGGAATTTCGGAGTGATCTCTCTCTCTCGGTTTAAGAGTGTAGCACCTGTGCCTGTGGACGGAAGAAAAGACTGTTTCATCTCACGCGTTCTACGCTCCTACGTGCGAGATCGCAACCACCGGTAGTGGCGCGTCGCGTGGTGGTTTCTCGTCGTTCGTTTCGCGCGCGGACAGCAGAGCGAATACGCGCCGGTGAGAAATTCCTCGTTTCTCACTCGTCGTCGGGAGCAACAAGTGAGCCCGTCGGGGGAAGTGTCTCGCGCCGTCGAGGCGGACAGGGCGGACTTTCGAGCGAACGGCAAATTCGAAACGCGCCCGTGCGCGTTCGGCGCTAAATTCACGTGGCTCGGCTCCTCCGCGGCGCGTTCGTCGGTTAAGAAACGACGCCGACGTCGTGGTGACGACGAATATCGCGCAGGGAGTTTGCGGGGAGTGCACGTGTACGTCGAGAATCGATCGCGATTTCGGGACGCGCGTCAAAATCATCGGGATCGGCGCAACGGATCGGAGGTGACACGGAGACGGAGCTCGGCGCGTGGCGTCGCTCTGAAGTTCGCCAATGGAGACGAGATGAACGCGGCAGGAATCGCCGATCCGGGAATCTCGTCCCACGCATCGTCCAGAGAATCCAGGGACTCACGATAACCGTCAGTGACATCGGCGACGCGGCGACACGAGAAGGTGTTTAATAAATTCGCTTGATTTCCGCTCGCAATCCGTCGCGAGGCGATTCAACGTGGCACGCGACGGCATGACGCGAATCGACGAATGACGAGTGCCGGAGCCCGGAGCGGAGTGAGACGGTAACGAGAACGTATAAGTGATCCGGGATCTTTGTTCTCTTTAATTCTCGCGTTCGACGATCTACGGTCTGTGTGTGAAGTGCCCCCCCCCCCTTGTCAATGCTCGCCTTTGTTCAGTGGTATCAGGGAATTGCGGGAATCCTCATGGGCCATGGCTGCTGCCACGAAGAAGGGACACGCGGGCAACGTGACGCTGCGACGCATCCTCGTCGTCGTCCTCTCGTTGATCCTGACCGGCGTCGAAGCGGCGCGCGGATTTAGGCACAACCTGAAGCAAGGTAAGCACCTGCTACCCGCTGTCGAGTGTCTCACTCGTGACTCGATTAATCTAGGCTAGTCTGGTTCAGTGTGTTTAAACCGCAATATTCAGCGTTGAACAATTTTATTGAATAAGAATAGAAACATTTTTATACTGTAACTCAAGTTTTTTTAAACGAGATTTTTTTTATTTTGAATTCCATAATTTACAAGTATTTTATGATGGTTGGCTCTTTTCTTAATTAAAATCGTTTGTTTCTCGAAGGAAATAATTATGAATTTCTCGAAGGAATTTTAATTTTTGAGAACGTTGAAGAAATCATGGTTTAGTTGTAATTTTATAATTATTTTTTTATAGAAATGATTTAAAGAACACTGATCCAAGACAGGTTTAAATGCAATAAAGACTATTAAGAGGAAATAATGTAAAATTATAATTTACATACATTTAAAAGTGATGAGACTTTAATGATGTGAAAACCAGATGTAATAATCAGATCGTTGAACTTGTTAAAATAATATATCTATACTTTTATTAAAGTTACATTTTTATTAAAGTTACATTTAATATTTTACCCAACATTTGTTTTAATCGTGACATTTTATTTGAAATGGAATTTTCTTTTTGCAAAAAACGTATACGTATCGGTTTATGAAAAATTGAAACTCCATATATCGCAAATCAGTATCTACAATTGTATTTTTTTATTTTTTTAAACAGACACCTTTTTCATTGTCTGACGCGATTTATATTTTTATTCAACAAGTCTTTTGAACTTTTATGACACGCTTCGCAGGACGCGAGCTTTATTTCCTCTTACATATGTCTTTTAAATGCAGATTACGATATCATTGCCGATGCGGCCACTGACGTTATGGCGCTCGGATTTGCATAAGACGTAAATATTACGCACACGCGTGGAACGCAACCATTTATCCGTAACATACTCCGAACATTATTCAAATCGGTAACACAAGGTTATCGCGATTGAATTTTACTGGGAGCAAACTGCCCGTTTTTAAGAGAATCAATCCTGTTTTATGTCACATTGATAACTATACTTACTATACCATATTTATCCTGCACATGATTTTTTATTTACATAGGTAGAATAAATTGGTGATCGTAACATATGGTCAAACGTTATTCGTAAATTATTCGAAGCTTTCAATCGCAAGTGTCTCCGATGCGACTCATGATGATCTAAAAATAGAAACTTAAGGCCATTGCACGTAACAAAGTTTTAGTCATAATCGTAAGGCCGTAAGAAAATAGACCAATCACACTTGATTATTCTTCGAGCTCAGGGAGAATAATCGACTGTGATTGGCCTATTTTCTTACGGCCTTACGATTATGACTAAAACTTTGTTACGTGCAATGGCCTTTACATATTTCGTTAATAAATACATAAGTAATTATCTTTAACTTCGATAACGTCCACCGTTACGCTTAGCTTCTAGCCTTAAATGTGCAACTGCACCACCGGTATTTCGCGAGATATTTTCTAAGCGTCTCCGTCCGGCATGGAAGTTAATTAATCGATACACCGCATTAAGTCCTGCATGGATTGCACTCTCGAGACTACTCACGCGATCCGCGAGTATAATGACGCCCATGCGATGCTGCGCTACGTATACTTACCCTCGGCGATATTTTCCCGAGATTAAATCTCTCGCGCGCGGTATGCGTGCGGCGCTTCTCGCGGTTTTCTGTCGCGATAACGCGTAATCTCGCTTCTTAAATTTCGACCGACAGTTTCTGGCGTGACACGAGGCGGAGGCCACGATCGCCGATCGTGTCCCGGACGCGGTGCGTGTGTGCGGTCTTTTAAGATATATATTGTCGAAAATTCCGACCGAATCCCGCGCGCGACCTCGTAAAACGCGCGTCTCTGCTCCGAGAATATTAAGCGTCAGGACATTCCGCAGCCTCCTTCCCCTCCACTTTGGGGAGCTCTTCGCTTTATATTTAGCGACACGACGACGACCGCCTCGAATCTCCACCGGTGTGTGGGGCGCACCGCGAGTGCGAACGCACCCTTTTACCTCGTTACTCCGGGGCGATCAAAGGCGGTCTCCCGGGGCTATCGATTCTTTCATATATCGGCGATATCGCGTGGAACGTGCGCACTCGAACGATGAGTAACAAAAATGCCGAGAGACAGGAGAAACGCGTGGAGAGAGAGAGAGAGAGAAAGCGCGAAGAGGGTAAAGCGTTTCCGGCCGGTGTAATTTAATGTAATTTATGAGCGGCTGGACTTTTCCGCGGAGGATTTATTTGTAGATGCATATAAATAAAGGAACTATGTCGCGGGGTATATGCATGTATACATTATTTAATATTTGTTTGAAAGCGTTAATTAATTGCGATTAAAGATTTTGGAAGATGTGATATGTAGAAAATATTTTCTCACTTTTTTCAAGTTAAAATACTATAATTATTGTTTTAAAAACGATAAAATAACGTAATTTTTACCATAAACATAGTAATTTAACTTAAAATTCCTCGATGGTCCGCAGCTAGTGCGACACCATAGTAATATTTACTATAAAATTTTCTCCGTGTACTTTTGCATATTAAGTTTGTTCATATCTTTCAAGATAATTGAGAAAAAATTTCGCATGCTAAAAGTATCATTTACATATAACTTTTTTAATTTGATGGCGAGCGCATCGTTAATATGAAAATGCAAAAGAATTATTCGAAATTCCTCGGCGCGACAATGTATCACGCCGTTCTAGATCGTTGTGTTTTGATGACGTTCTCTTGAAAGTCTTCGACCATCCAGTGGCTCGTTTACGAGGTAATTAACAGCCGGTTAACGGCCACCGAGAATAATTAACTTTGGCGGATACACTTTCGTCTTTTGTGTCGTTTATGTTCTCGCCCGTTGTCTCTCCTCCGCTCTTCTCCGCACCTCTGGTCCTTCTTTTTTTTTCTTCTCTTCTGATTTTAAGCCTCTTAGATGCTCCTCTTTCAAGAGATAGAGGCCGCGCGAGAAATACATTTTTAATGACGCGCTTACGCGATGACTGTGCGGCTTCTCTCTCTCGCATCGATAAATAAAAATAACGCGTGATAATTAACGTTTTGCCGTCGGCTGCCTCTTCGACGCGAGATCGATCGATCGATCGCACACGTAGCCGAGCAGAGTCGCGCCGCCTCCGATCGGATCTGCAAGATATCGAGATCAAGCGGCGCGCTCGCACCAACCCGGCTTGTGTGTATCGCTTCCTGTTTCTGCAATCCAGCCTGATCGGCTCGTACACCGAGTGGCAAAAGCGAAATTCCACTCTGGAATATTGCGAAATGTTATTCCTCTGTCCTGCCGCGTATGTAGCATACAATACATGGCATATCATGCTTGCCATCGCGCTCGGTCTTGCTTTATACTCGCGTTTCAGTCGACTGGCTGAATGCTTAAACTCGTTTATGTAGATTTTCAGGATAAAAATGAAATAAAGTATACACATAAAAAATGTTGTTTAATAAAGTCGATTAGAAAGAGGTGACGTGACAGATATACATACAAATTAAAAGAATACTCGAATTTTTGTTTATTATTTTTTATGTTTTATTTAAAAACTTTTCTGCCAATATTTCTTGTCTCTTTATAAACAATATATTGTAATTAATAACTCGCGGATTAAATGATTTGTGTTTGGATAAATCATCCATTTTTCAATATCTACATTAATTGTTATACGCAATTTCTGGTTATCTACATATATAACTGACAATAGGTAATTTGTCATTTAATTTTTATCGCAGAAATTAATGCTCACTATATCATGTGTGTTTCCTCATGGGTCTCATTTCCTGTTTCTACGATGCAATTTTGTGGTTAATGATTAAAGCACCTAAAGCGATATTGTGTATGCAATTTGTTACGAGATGTATTTATATACATTGATCCTGTTTGTTTTTTTTTAATTTTATAATTTTGTAGCTGCATATATATATTGCACATTTTTCGCGTAGGTACTATTATACAATATTTTTTATATTATTATTTATATTATAACTTTTATTCGTGCAATACTTATAATAAGTAAAACTTTCTTAATCTCTATTTCTCTTATGAAAAACTGATTGATATCTAATGTTTGCCATATTATTATCTAATATTTTCTTCATAATTATCGGGAACGGTACTTTATTCAACCTATCAGATTAGTTCTTTCATTATATATATTGTGCCTTCAAAATTATTATCAGATAAACGGCGTTTGATCGCGCATTTAACATTTGACTCCGTCCGATATTGATGACTGGGATAATGCAATTTCTTCTCGCGAGATTTTTGGGTAACGCCAAGCCACGCGAGAGAAACGATATAATGAAGCAACTGGCTGAATCGAATAAAGATAAAGGGATAAAGACGCGCCGTTGCAGTACCCTCGAGTTGTCGAGGCCGTGGAAGGCGGTACCCGGACTCTATCTAAACGGCGAGGATTCGCCCGAGGGGGGATCATTAATTTAATTAGTTTCGGAGAAAGAGCGGATTTAATCGTTCGCTCCAATGGATCGACGTGAATGCTCGTTGTTCGGACTCGGCGGAGCGGGCGTTTCTGCTTTAACATCCGTTGCGTTTGATCAGCAGCTATCTTAAAGAGCATTTAACGGGGAAGTTTAAAGGAATATCGATGAAGTCGATTTATCGCTATCGGAAATTTGTCTCAATCGTGTCTCATGTCAGTCGGCATGCTTTCTGATTGATGCAATTCCTCTTGCAAGAAATATATGTTTCTAAAGGTCCATAAAATATTTATCTTGATTTATTTATTAAACGTTACTTTATTAATTAAAATATTGTAATTAATTACTTGAGAAAACTTTTTCTTTAAGATTGATATATAAATTGTCAATTATAAATATGTGTATATTAATTTTGATTTAAGTGATAAACGCGACATTTTATATATAGAAGTTCTAAGACGCTTGGCTTTTCGTTGCCTCTGCCCGCGCACTTAGTATCCTTGATCTCGAGGGTTGGCTTGCAACAACGGGTGTCAATCACTTTGAAATACGTCAGTGATGACATAAACGATTTGCGGTCGACGTTACGTAGGTATAGCTCACCTGGCGCTTTTCGAAGCCGACGCGATGCCCGCCCGAAATCTCCGCGCCGTTCTCGAAATAATCCCATTCTCGTTCCGCGCGCGTGCTTCTCGTTTTGTTCCTGTTTAAATGCTAGGCCGGTCTGCTCTGCAAAATAACACTGCCGGCGTGTACGTGCTCGGAGTACACCGAGGGTTCTGTAGGACCACGTGGACGCGCGGCTAGGCCCTTAAGGGAATGCGAGACCGACCGTGACAAGGGCGATCCGCTTGAACTGCGAACCGTGACCTTCGAGACTACTAATTGTAAGATCCGTTGCTATTAATTGCTCAAACTATTTTTCTTTTCTTTATTCTTCTTCAAAAGAAATTTTGATGATGAACACATCTTCATCCCTTCTGAAAAACCGATATTAAATCAAGTATGATACAACTATATTTTTTACTTATATAAGAACAAATATGTTACAAGAAGAAGGATTATTTAGGACAAAAAAGAAATCAGTATCTTAAATTTTGGTATAAATAGAAATTTGTGACTATTACTTAATTAAATAATAATTGCCCGAATTAATTTAAGTAATATCGTCGAGAATATCGTCTTTGGCAAGCATCACAGTCCGAATTTTTTTCAGATATTAATCATACATGTATGTCTCACCGTAGATATTTTAAGACGTTTCCTGTTAGGTGTCTGCTACATGTTCGAGAGAGACGTATCAATTATCGACGACGAGTCGTCGACGTGCGCTACTGTTCTTAATTAGCTCGGACGAAATTAGTTCAAACGTGTCCGCCGGCAATCCTTTTTCGGTCGGATCGCTCACTATACACCCGATCGAATGGCGAGCATTTCCGAGATGACGAAGTTCGATCGTTATCACGTCTTTCTGTACACGTCGATTGCTTCGCAACAAAATTGGATAATAAAATCGCGAATTGCCGCGAGTTAATAGGAGGATTCCAATATTAACGGGTTATACTGCGCGAGAATCGATTCTCAGAACGAGGTAAACCGTGCCAAATAGAATTTACTGGAAGCCTTAATACGATAATTCCACGGAAGTGCTCTGACAAAACAATTTATATTCTAGTTATTTTGTACACTATACGGCGTTTAATATGCTCAATCTGAAAATTATAATTATTTAGTCGGTTAAATGAACATAATAACAGTCTTAATTTTTTAATTTGCGTATAACGACGTATTCGGGATAGAAGTAAAACAATAGTGATGATACAAATTTAAATAATATAGCGAACTTACAACTATTATGTATATCCACCATAATTAACGCACATGTAATTATTTATTAAGTTGAAATGTCAAGTTAGTAAATAAACTGTCGTCGTAGATCTCATTGCACCGACAAAATCGTAGAGCGAATACGAAATCGCGATCATTACTGGTACAACATGATCGTGCCCACGCAGGTGATAAAATGAATGGACACTCGCAATGATATAATACTTTGTGGGCTATAATGTATAGCGCGCGTATATCTTGGGGAAGTCGAGAAAGATCCCGTGAAAGACTCTCTCTTTCATGAAAGACTCCGTTCTATTTCGAACTCTGCATTCAACGAATCGATCATTCATTCAGTCATCGATGGTAATGTCCCGTGTTTAGCAAATGGCTGAGCTTATACGTGCAAGTCAATTAAAAAATACCAACCGCGGTTAAAGCTCTCCGAAAAAAATTAAAAATATAAAAATAAGACAAATGAGAGCCAATATGCACGTTGGTCGCGGGCCGGTTATACAATGTAATCGGAAATCAATATAATTAAAACAAATGTTTTTATTGATTGATTTTCGATTATATTGTAATCGTCGCCCGACCAACGTGCGTATTGACTCTCATTTTTCTTGTTTTTATATTTAATTAAAAAAGTTGCTTTTATTATTACATATTATAACTTATAACATAAATATTTTGACTGAAATTTCGCTAATATACTAATAATGCTATTGCCAGTGACGTTGAATAAAACATTTAAACGCGACTGTAAAACAAAACATATTAATAATATTAATTTAATTTAATATTAGCAATGGTATCTTTTGGTTCTATCTTCGAAATATTTATATGGATATGAATAATTTACAGCAAATCTTCGTACTCGATGATATCAGCATTTTTACATATGTTAAACGTGCATGTGTATCCCCGGTTGTATTTCAATCGAGCTTTACGACGCGTATTATGTCGCTGAATGAACATGATTAATGAAAAACATTAAAAGCGCGGACGGTGATAGCGCTCGATCTAGAGACGGAACGATTTGTGCGCGCCTCCGGGTTGAATAATTAAATAATATAATACATCAAGGTAAAATGCTGTTACGGTATCAACGCCACATGAACGTCTATATTGGCATAATAAATATAAAGATTTTCTTGGTACGAAGAGTTTACGACGTGCTCTTTTCTCTCTTTTTTTTCTGTAATAAAAACATTCTTTGGAAACAAAAGGAGAAGGAATAAATTACCGTCATTTATGACTATAGCTTTTATTCGTAGACACGTATAATAGTAATGTAAATTACGCATATATTTAAAGGAGCAACCGTTTGCTTTTTCTATACAATGTATCGATATGCCGTTTAAAAGTATTATTTTCCTTGCAATATTATCGTGATAATATTTCCATTTTAATATTTTATATTACATTTTTAGGACAGTAATTTTTTACTTTTGAAATTAGCTTTCCTTGTCTCGTTAAAATTCCTAAATCTTTATCAATGTCAAAGATTTATATATAACGTACATGATGTCTATATTTATATCGCAGATATAAAATAGAAACAGTTAATTTAATTGGCAATGCACTTATAAGAAATATGCCAAGGCATAAAAGGCCTTTTAGTAGAACATGTAAAATGCATATATCTATATTGAGTCCAGCTGATGGAATTGCAGTTCTCATATTCTCTCAGCACGAATCATATATTGCTACCTCTTGGCGAGTTTGTGGATCGTGTAATCCTTCTTTACGGTTGTGAGCGTGACATCTTATTTTTTTCCATTTGCAACGCGCGCGGTAATGGATTTCATCTCGCCTTAACTTTGAATCGATCTGAAAGGTCGAAGATAATTTCGAGGATCTTTCTCGATTCTGTTGACGTTCAATGCGATTATCGCGATACCTCCCACTGTTTTATGATGAGCGTGATCTTTTCTTATGAGGATAACCGTAGCATCTTCATTTTCATCGTTCTTTCCACCCGGATCTTCAATCAGAACTTTATACTCCATTCAAGATAATTTTGGCAATCTCCAACTTAAAATTATTTTTTGTAATAAAAATTTTACCTTATTATTTAAGCAATGAATTTATATACAATGTGTTAAGTATAATTGTTGTCTTCACAAAATTCTGTAAGTAAAATATATCTACCAATTAAAGTAATTAATTTTCAAATTTCTAATTTAGATAATTACGATTTTATTTTTATATAAAATACAAAATAATAACATTTATTTAATATGTATAAAATATTTATTGAAAAAGAGGAATATTTTGAACACGTGAGAAACATGTAACGATCTTTTATATCAATCAATAGTGATCGATTACGTATTTGTTATCATGTTTTAGAGAGACTCCGAAATATATAAACTTGATCCAGAAATTTATAAGTAGAAACACCTTAAAACCGGAATAGCAATAGGCATGATTCATAGTAGCGGGACTTGACAGCTTCGTCCGGCGACTGCCTCCGATTGCAATGTCGCATTAAGTCAGTAAAATCCGGGTTCGTAAGGAGAGACTATTTATACCGATTCACGACGAGCACAGCGCTGTATATTTATTTACTTTCTACACCATCTTATCTTGCTCCCCGTAGCATCTTTCAAGAATATTTCTAAGAGAAAACGAAGCTTCTTTTCATACACAGTATTCTCGAGGTCTCCGGTAATATTGATTATAACTATCAGCGTAGATGATTAGTTAAGATGATTAGTTAAAGAATGTCTGAAATGATTTTACTTTACGTAATTCTCTCATCACTGTGCTTTTGAAAGTCTCGTAATAAAATACTTAACATTCGACTCTGTTATAATTTGAAATAATACAATTAAAACTTCAATAATTTATTTTAATAAGCATGCAATATGAATAATATATTTACAGAAAAATATGTCATACAGCAAAAATACGCGATGGATTTATTCACGAATATATAACAGCTGCATTTCGGTGATTTCGAAAACCCTTCGCGTGTCAGTCATAGAAAGATATGCTCCAGTTATGATTTGTCGAGTTCAGTCGTGTGTTTTATTCACTCCGAACCGGAAGTAGAATAAGGTGTAGTCTCGCAATAAAAGAAGAGGGCGGGAATCTTTGCGCGTAAAACTCCGTTTCGTAAATAGGTTCTGTCGTGTGTGGCAGGAAGTCTCGCCAGATGCTGCAGATGAATCGAGATTCTTTGCATCCGAGACTCCGTTGATGTCCACATTATTTTAAAACGGTTGACGTCCCCGAGATTGTTTGATCGACGTATTTGATCGAGAGCAAGTAGAATTTAGTAGAACGATTCTATAATGCATCGCACGTTATTTTCAAGCTGCGGGATCTCAAAACAGACGCTTCGTACAATTTCGCCGTTAATGTACGAGCGATAATAGCGATCGCATGGTAGCAATGATGAGGTGAGATGGTTATTACCTACACGTATATCCCTTGCAAAACGGCAACCGGCCTTTGACGGAATACAAATCGTCCCGAGGACACGCGGTGATCGCGTCGACGAAGCGTCGATAGCGATCGACAAGCTGCAGGTAACTGCGCAAGTAATCGCTCAAGAATCGCCGTAAGAGGATACCCGCGCGTGATTGACGCGAATCGCTCGGAATATAAATTCAACATTAACGATAATAGTCACGACTTACGGTAAGAATGCTAATTCTAAAAAAAAATCCTTGCGTGTGACAAATAAATATAGGGTATCAATTTTGTTGATAATTTTCTGTACATTTTCTGCATATTTTTACAACGAATCTATAAAGACTCGACTTTTTTTAGAAAATTACTGCACATGTTGTATTATTTTTTAAACAACTTTTTGTAATTGTTATTTACTGTCGATTTTTTTTCTTTCAAGAATCATTTCTGATTTTGTTTTTTCAACCAATATCACCTTTTTTTTTTACACGCCGGTAAATGTATCAATGATGCATTTTTGTTATCTGCAGAATAAGTACAACGTTGGTACATTGGAAATAAATATCCGAGCTCTTTGCCGAAGTTCACGTTCGGACGCGTAAAATCGATAACCCACGATACCAAATTGGATGTTACGAAGGTAATAACCGTCGAATTACACGAAACGACCAGCAATGGCGGTCGGCGTTCCTTCTCGGCTTTCGCTACGAAATTTCTTGCATCTGCAACGCGGTCAGGCCCCCTGTGCTGCTCGCGTTAACGGACGCGGTATTTCACACGCCTTAAGCGTTCCGTGCGTGTAAATGTTAACTTCCGTGTTCACCAAGCGCGTGTAATCGTTTCTCCCGAATCCAACGCACGATAATCACAAAGCACGGCCGGCAAAGAGCATAATTGTCGTCTTTCATACAGAGGTCTACGAATCTGCATCGTGTATTTTGCTAATGTTCAGTATTTAAGCCGCATATATTAAAACGTTCGTCAATTAATTGCTTCATAAACTTAGCCAAGATAATGTTTAGAATTTCGTCGGCACTGTTAAAAAAATCTAATTACAAAAATTATTATTAAATAAAGTAATTAAAAAGAATATAAATCTTTTTAATTTTTGATGTTTTTAGTTTTATCTTATTCTTTCTGTACTATAAAAGTTAATACTTTGATATGATATTTGCGACTAAAAAAAATGCGTGACGAAATGCGGTCGATCGACGGTCGTAAAGGCGAACGTGCGTTAAGGCGAAGCACCTTCTCGCCTGATTCGTTCGCTCGCTTGCATGATCCTCGAACGAGGAGTCAACGGCGGTAGAATAAAAATGTCCATTCGGTGTGTGTTTCGATCTCTCGTTTCGGTCGTTCAACCTGCTCCTCTCCGTTTCACCTCCTCGCGCGCTTAACCGCCCACTCGTCCGAAAATTGCACCTTTCAGATCGAGACGCCTACTCGCTCGCCTTTATCGCTCTGTTTTTTCCGCTGCCTCAGGGCGCCACCAAAAACCGGAAATATGCCGCCGAAAGATAACTATACAATGAGAACTGCTTACACAATATACTTTAGAGAATATCACGGTGGACACAAAATATCATGTGACTCAACGTTTACGTATAACGTTCGAAATCGATAATGAATAAAGTCGTCTTGTGCGTAATAGATTGCGCATATACACTTGTTGTATAATTGACACATGAAAATCTTATTTAAAAAACGGATTTTGACTATTAAATCCGAAATTTTTTGTAGCTGAAATTTTGGAGCGTTCTTGGAGTAAAAATTAAAAATTTTGTCCTAATCAAAAAAGATTATACAAAGAGACATATAATAGATAAAGACATGTATAATAAATACAACAAAAAACGCGCGGATACATCTGGTTAAATGGAGCACTTCCCAGGCCTTGTCTGTTAAGGAGCTTTATTTCATTTAACGTAATAAATCTTGGAGAATCTCCTCGCACTTTGTACATTTTGGCACAAAACGCAGAAACGGTTGTTGGGAATTTTTCATTTACGCATATGCAAGTTATCATTTATACATATACAAGTACGCACGGATACTTCGGAGCTTAATTGAGCACTTTTGGGTTTCGACTATTAACAAACTATTTTATTTTTACAATCAAGAATCTTAGAGATTGTTTTTACACTTATGTATTTTACCACAAATCTCAAGAATCAGTGTTTTTGTGAAGATTTTATCCTGCTCTCTTCTTTATATCTTTTGTTATTTGTTTATTACTTTTAAATTGGTTTATTTGTTATAATTTAATAGTTTTTCATATATAAATATATATTCTGTTATAATTTTTTTAAATTAAAGCAATTTAATAATTTTTTTTATGAACGCTCCAAACTTAATATCTGCATGAAATTTTTTATTTAAATCTGATATAACTCACGAAACAGACAAAGTTCGATCGTGTTGGCAACGTTTTTCATTCCTCACATCTAAAGGAATCTCGGGAAGGTCTCACGGATGCATTCTTGCGTACGACGATTAATTCAGTGCTCTCTTATTAACGCCACCACATGCACTCGTTTCATCCCGCTCCGCTGCTTGCAAGTCGCTTTTTGCCGCTTCGCCAGAAACGCCGACGTGCTTGCGCGAAAGCCGCGGCTCTCGTTGAGATGATAGCAGTTGCTCTAAGGCTAAGGCCAAGGTTGTTTAAGGCAGTCTTCTTGGACAGATAGAGCCTCTTTCCTTATCTGTCCCTTGCATCGACTATATGGTCAAAAAACCATATGGTATCTTTTGCTTTTTTTTTGGCTTTTGAGTCCGAAAATTTTTTTTGTAAAAAGAACAAAAAAAATTTATTTTCATGGAAGTGTGATAAAATTAGAATGTATAGGAATATAAGAGATAAATATTTAACAATCGTGAAGAAAATTCCGAATACCCATAAAATAACTTTGTCTTCAATTTTTGTAACAAGTCGTTTTTACTAAGATTATTAAACGTAATTAGATATTAAAATCAATTCTTGTTGATTTAATTGACACATTATTAACGCATTTATGCGTTAATGCATTAATGCGTTAATGAAGCCAGTGTTAAAATCCAAATAAAAGAATTTGATTTTTAACAAATAAATTGTCTTACTATATACCAGATGCATTTGAAGAACATTGAGAAAGAGAATTATTTTGACGCTGAATTTTGATATGTTATGTCTTTTTAATCACTGAAAAAACAACAGATAACCAATATCAATTTTTAGTGTTTATTTTTATAATATATTGTACATTTATTTACTATTACATATTACTATTACACGTGGATTTTTAATTTAATAAATTCATTTTTTCACAATTTTTTTTTAAATTAAAATTGATAATGAAAATTGTTTTATGCATGATAGACTGCGCAATTTTGTTATTCGATCTCTGATGCATCAAGATATCAGAAAATATATTTCCGCTCTAAAGATTCTAGTTAAACATTGCTAACCTGTATCTACGTTAATTAGCAGTATCAACTGTGCCGACTAATGTAAATAAGATTGCAATGATCGTGAAGATAATATCGTGCAACGTGCACTGTTGAACCAGCTCATAAATTAAATACCAGTCTTTGCAAAGAGATCTGTCAAAGAAAAAAGTAAATCGAATAGGAGAAAATTCTAGTTTAGTAAATACAGATATTACACTGTCTATAAAAAATAAAGACGATAAAAACTTTAGTGTTTTTCTACTTTTTATTTAAATTTTTTCTCTTATAGATGTTACTAGATATTGGCAAGATTCCGATAACTCTGGCGCTTTAATTTGACGATGGTTTCTGGTAGTACTTTTAATGCTGAACAAAAAATTATATACATCTTATAGGGCTAACTGCTCTGGTTTTCGAGATATACAGTGTTAAAGTTAAAAATAAATAATATGAATTTTTAAATAATACTTCAATTGTGTGTGTATAAACAGTACACACGTAA